>NC_044550.1:53891960-54191960 GCF_007565055.1 Rhinopithecus roxellana
ACTGTTATTGATATTCAATAGAGTTCCTTGTATGTGGAGTCCTTTGTAAAGCTCTCTGGTGGCTTCTTTTGGCTGAATCAATTACTTTTGAAAAGTTTATTGATCCAGGAAAAACCTGAGCTGGGGAGATGACTTTATTAAATGATTTATAAATCCAAGAAGCAGCTTCCAAATTATTTTGTCCATGATATGTAGGAAGAGAGCTCTTATAAAGTCAACAGGAAACAAGAGGGATTTATTCCAAAAAATATAACCATGCCTACTTAGGCCATGAGAGAGTACCTCAAGATTTTGCTTATAGATTCAAGGTTCTGGAGGCAGATTCTGTAAGCAGGACATCTATTTAAAAGAGCACAATGTTTTGGAAAGTTCTTTATAATTTAAGGGTAAAGATAGATTACTAAATAAAGAAAATCTAGATATACCAATATTAAAATGTGAAGAGGGGTTGGTAGGATTGCAGGTAGATTTTTTAAATTTATGACTCCTTCTAACTTTTGTAATAAGATAAAAGTCACATAAAAAAGAAAGTGAATGCAGTTAAAAATTTATCAGAATGAAGTTCACAGACCTTTATATCAGTTCCTATCACCAGATATCAAGTCACCTTAGCTACTGATATAACTGTGAAATGGGAATTAGATTATATTTAAAGTACCTGGGCTGAAATGCCCCTAGAAATTGCAATGTTTGCAGCAATACTCATAAACACCTGGGAGGACAAGATAGATATCTAGGACTTTTTTTTTCCTATTCATGTGGATAACAGCATTTTCCACAGAATACTTTCAAAGGTACTTTTGCCTGGATCACTGAGACCCACATGCATCCTTTAATACTTCAGTTAAAACAGTGGTTAGAAACTGTGATGTTTATTCATTAAAACTGTGATCTTATCATTAAGAAAAAAAGAGGTGTCTGCTTGTCATTGCAAGGAAGTGGCACAGAGGCCTCTTAGTAAATAACTGACTTATCCCAGAGGACTAAGGAGAACTGGACAAATAGAATTTTACAAAAACAAACATGCAAGCAAACAAACATATTTATAAAAATTAAGATACACCATATGAAGCAGAAACTTTAAAAAAATGAGTAAGCTTGTCTTGCCTTCCAAAGTTAAAAAGTTAGTAATTAGAATTCAGAAAATAAACAATAGAAAGACTTTCTGAATAATTCTTACCACCAAAGAACAAAGCATGCCAAATGTCAGCTCACAGAACCACATAAAACTCAACTTCTTCTTAAATCAGGAAAGATGAAGGAAATCATATAACTAAGAATGCTTTGTGCTTTAAATTTTGGTTTCACTTTCTGGTGGCAAGATAAAAAGTCTCTTTCCCAAAATGAAGCCAAGCGATCTTGTAGGTAAACTGTGTGGGCTAGAAGCCATTCAACATTCAACTTTCAGTTAGACCTCAGTTAAACAAAAACTCCAAGTGAAGAAAGAAAACCCAGAATCAACTACCTTGAGAGAGGCTGGAATAATTCCACACCCGCTGATGGCTGAGCCTCCCCTTTGTTGAGTAAAAGTTTGTGTTGATTGTGGCAAGGGGATCTGCTGGGTATGCCAGGGAAGTGTGTGCTTGTTCATTTTTGTATGGTCATTCCTTTCAGGCATGAGTCCTTCATAAGAGAGGAAGTAGGGTGTAGGTTTATTATTGGTTTTAGGTCTATTTTTGAAATTGTGTTTGGTGCATTTAATGCAACTGGTCATTGCAAAATCTACTTCACCTGTGTAAGTGAAAAATATGGACTGTTACCTTGTTGCCCCTGTGAAATTCTGCACTTGGTATTTAGTATATACTCCCTGCAGGACAGTCGAACGGGCCCTGGAAGGGGGAGTGGGAATGGAGGAGACAAGAAAACACAAGAAATGGAGACAAGACAAACAGCCTGATCAAGTCTCGTTTATTGAGTGTAGGGTCATGCCTTATATAGGCTGGCAGGGGAAGAGGTTGGGCCAGGGCGGTGATAGGGGCCGGATCTTCTCAAATTACAATCGCGCATGCGCCGTGGGTTTGTACTTTTCCCGGGCGCGGGATCGCACCTGCGCCCTGGGCTGCATATCTTCCTGGGCGGGAAAATGTTTGCGCACGCGCGGGAAAGGTTGGCGCGCGCGGGAAAGGTTGGCGCGCGGGAACAGTTTTGGCGCGCGCGGGAGAAACTTAGGCGCGCGCGGGAGAAACTTAGGTGCGCGCGGGAAAAGCTTTGGGCGCGCGCAGGAAGGGTTTATAAATAAAGAACCCGGGAATGCGCCCTCTTGTCTCCGCTTTGCGGAGATCAAGCAACAGAGGTCGGCTAATTCCGGGCCTCATGGCTCCGGACAGGTCCCCCTTTTTTATATATAATTATGGCTAGAAGATTGTCCCTCGGGAACTGCGCCTGTCTTAGGTTGGAGTAATGCATCTCATCACTGGTACCCGTCATGGGATTAGGCAGTAGCTTATGACGGCCCTCCTGTCTTAGGTTAGTGAGAGATGATACTCTCTTACCCGTCATTGGCTGTCCAGTTCAGCGCATAGGGAAGGTGGTCATAATGGGTGTGAGTATGAACCACCGCGATCTTCTTGTTCTAGGCGATGATAATGGACCTGTATAGGCTTCGCTTGGATAGCCTCGACTTGTTGCTTAATGAATGTCATGAGCTTATTGAAAACCAAAGGTCCTACAGAGAGTAAAAGCAATAGGCAAAGCAGGGGGCCCAGGAATGGCATAAGATAGGGAAGGAGTCCATGGAACCCAGTCCAAAACGGGTTATCGGTTATTTCCTTTCGTCGTTTTTCTAGGTCTTCTTGTAGACGCCTGATTTTGTCCCTGACGATCCCGGATTTGTTGGCATAAAAACAGCACTTCTCCTGTAAAGCCAAGCAGATGCCTCCCTGTTCTGCAGTTAGTAAATCTAGGCCTCTTCTATTTTGGAGCACTACTTCTGCCAGAGAATCTACCTGATCTTGTAAATCTTGTATAGTACTCGAAATGGCCTGCATATCTGAGATCAGTTGGCGAGACAATTTGGTGTATTGAGTAACAGAAACCCCTAGGCCTGTAGCCCCAGTTGCTACGGCAGTAGTTATGCCTAATCCTGCAAGTAAGGGGATAAATTGTATTGCCCTTTTGTTTCTTCCTAAAAAGTGATCTATAGCTGGGATAGGTACAGGTTCATCTCCAGGGATAATGTCTATGTCAGGTAAAAGTGTGGCTAAGACACAGCGTCCTGTCCAGTTAGTAGGTAAATAGGTATAAGCCCTATTATTGCCACATATAAAAACCGAGCTGTTTGGGGCACACAGCGATTGGAAAATATTTACTATGGTGGAACAATTATTGAATTGATTGAATCCTACATCGAGGTCGTAAGTGTTATTAAGGGGAGGGGAGTAGATGCAAGAGGAACTAGGAAATTCTAAAGGCTGTACTTTAAGGGGAGGAATTATGGTGCAAGGGGTATTGGATGTATAATTTAAGTTATTACTGGGTATGGCAAGAGGAACGGGATCTCCTGATTGCAGACACAGCCAGCAGTCATCAGCCAGACTAGAGTTGGAATTGTTAAGCAGGTTATGAGTAGCCGTGAGGAGGGCAAAGGTCTGGGCATCAATTTTCTCTTTCCCTCAGGCTTTGGGCAAGGCCAAGGGGTGGTAGTGAATTTCCGGGTACAGGGACCTTTGCAACTCTTCAAGTTTTTTGTATACCCTAATTTCTCGGACCTTGTCTTGTGGTCCTCCTCCGTCAGAGGTATGAAGAGGGGGGTGAATATTCCAGCAGACAGGCTGTCCTACAGTTCCAGTACAGCCAGCTGATATAAGGTTATTGGTACTTCCTACAACTGTAGGGACACTATTGGCCCCTATAGTAGGGGTTCTAGATCTTGTTAGGATAGCAGTATAGTATGTTTTACTGCCAGAGGTACATTCTAAATAAGTAGTGTAGCAGGAACTATGCATAGCAGTCTCAAATGTGTCACAAGGGCAGGTTGTGGTATCCCCTCCACTAAATATTCTTGGGGTTGACACACACCTCCACTTAAGAGAGTCACTAGACAGGTATGCTGTGTAAGCGGAGCAGGACACAGCTGAGATGTACGTATTTGGAAGGGAGGTCACATATCCCCCCAAACAATCACAGGGCTTACCGTATCGTTGTCGTATATATTTACGGGCCTCATGGGGATTACCAAAGCCGGCATATACCTGGAGTGCTTGGCAAATCAGCACCATGGTCCAGAGGGGCTTGTAGTTGAAGTTCATCTCTGCAATAGAGGAAAAGAGTACTCTCAGGGAGAAAATCACTCCCTGGATTGGTTATTATTAGGTACCTGTCTTACCAGTCGCTCTGGTAGCCATCTGGCTGCATCATGAGTTTGAGAAAAAACACAAACTGAGCCTCTTCCCCAGATTAACACTGGGTCTGGACCATGCCATGTGTTGTCTAAGGGGTCTTTCCATTTAACCGTGGCAAATTGTTTTTTGGACTCGGAATGCCAAAATCGATCGGCTGCTGATCTGTTCAGGTTGTCCAAATTTAAAAAATTTAAAATAAAAAGTGTGTGATTAAGGATATTTCTAGGGGTGCCCTTAGTAGGGTACCATTCTCCCCTTTTTATTTTGTCAATGGTGGTTTTTAAGGATAGGTGTGCTCTTTCAACTATTCCTTGTCCTTGAGGGTTATAGGGAATTCCAGTAATGTGTTTTATTTGTAATTTAAGACAAAAGTCTTGAAAGGCTTTGGATGTATAACCAGGACCATTGTCTGTTTTTAGTTGTTTAGGCTTTCCAACTATGGAAAAACAGTGTAGTAAATGAGCTATGACATGTTTGGTAGCTTCGCCTGTTTGTAGGGTGGCCAGTATAAATCCACTAAATGTATCTATACATACATGGATGTATTTTAAGTTACCGAATTCTGAATAATGAGTGACATCCATTTGCCAAATCATGTTGGGAACTAGTCCTCTTGGGTTAATTCCTAAGTGAGGGACTGGCAGGTATGTTATACAGGTCTGACATTGTTTAACTATTTGTCTTGCTTGTTCTCTAGTTATTTTAAACATCAGTCTCAAAGTTTGAGCATTAAGATGGTGTAAGGCATGAATAGCCTGTGCTTGGGCTAGGTTTGTATTTGTAGCTATGGCTACCGTCTTGGTTGCCATATCAGCCAGTTGATTGCCCTGGGATAGAGGTCCTGGTAATCCTGAATGAGCTCTAATATGTCCAAGAAAGAAAGGTGTTGATCTGTCATGTATTAATTGTTGGCATTGTAAAAATAACTTGGCTGTGTCTGAGACATGTTTGATTTGTGCTACGGTCTCAAGTAAAGATATTGAGTGAGCTAAATATGCACTGTCAGTATAAATATTAAGGGCCTGATTAGGGAAGGCTGACAGTACTGCGATTAGGGCCTGCAATTCTACTAGCTGAGCTGAAGTATGGCTGGTTTTGAATTTAACAGTGGTGTCTGCAAAGGTGTATGCAGCAGTTCCTGTGGATGACCCATCAGTGAATACTAATAAGGCATTGTCTAAAGGTGTTTTACTGGTAACATGAGGGAAGACAAAAGCATGCAGCTTACAAAATTGAATAAGCCTGTTTGGTGGATAATGGTTATCTAAGTTGCCAGCATAAGAGGCGCAAGCAATCGGCCACGTTTCAGTATTTTGCATCAACCAATGGATTTGTGGCTTAGAATAAGGTTGTATGATCATAGAGGGTTCAATTCCAAAATATTTTTTGCTATTGTCTCTCCCTAGAATAATTAAATCTGCTATGGCATCATAATAGGGGAGTAATACCTTTTTGGGAGATGAAGGCAAGTGGACCCACATAATAGGGTTATTTTGCCAGAATAAACCAGTAGGTGTTAGTGTTGTGTTAAATATTAAAAGGGTTAATGGCTGTGAATAGTCTATGTTAGTAACAAATTGCTCAGCAATGGCCGCCTCTACTTTATTAAGTGATAAAAGAGCTTCTTTTGATAACGACCTAAGGGACTTAGGGCTGGGGTCACCTCTCAGGGTGTCGAATAAGGGTTTTAAGTCTCCTGTGGTGAGTTTTAAGTAGGGCCGAAGCCAATTTATGTCTCCAAGGAGCTTTTGGAAATCATTGAGGGTTTGTAACTTATCTTTACGGATAACGGCCTTTTGATTTGTAATTTTAGGTCCATTTATTTGAAAACCTAAATATGTATAAGGGTCTTGTAGTTGTATTTTTTCTGGAGCTATTTGTAAACCCGCCGTGGTTAGTTCTTGCTTGAGTTGAGCAAAACACTGTAAAACTTGTTCTCCCATTTTTCCTGCTATAAGAATGTCATCCATATAGTGTATAATATACATTTGTTTCCATGTCTCTCTAACTGAGTGTATGGCCGTAGCCACATATTTTTGACACAAGGTGGGACTGTTGGCCATACCTTGAGGTAACACTTTCCATTGGTATCGTTTCATTGGTTCTTTGAAATTTACAGATGGTAAGCTAAAGGCGAATCGTTTTTGGTCAGTAGGATGAAGGGGAATTGTAAAAAAGCAATCTTTAAGGTCTATGATAATTTTAAAATATCCTTGAGGGATTGCTACCGGAGAGGGTAGCCCTGGCTGTAAGGCGCCCATAAGGACCATAGTAGCATTTACTGCTCTTAGATCTTGTAAGAGTCTCCAATTTCCAGATTTCTTTTTTATGACGAATATGGGGGTGTTCCAAGGAGAGTTGCTTTCTGTGATGTGTCCTGCCTCTAATTGTTCCTGCACTAACTGTTGGGCAGCGGCAAGCTTCTCATTGGTTAGTGGCCATTGATCAACCCAAACGGGTTCATCTGACTTCCAAGTGATTGGATCAGCAAATTTTTGGGGTGCAGGCATGTCAATGGCCACGGTTAAAAATTTCCAAGCCTCATTTTATCCAATTTTCCTATGGCTGGGATTGGCTGTAAAATGCCATCTTCTCTTTTTCCTAACCCTTTTCCAGGGTGGTAGCCCTGAGCCAACATTTGTGCAGTGACTATATCATTTGGGCTACCCATCATGACCCTCATTTGGGAGAGAAGATCTCTACCCCAAAGGTTAACAGGCAAATCAGGGATAACAAATGGCTTAATGAGACCGGAATTACTTTCTTGATCTCTCCAGGTGAGATATTTGGAACTTTGTCTAGGGTTATTACTTTGCCCGATTCCTCGTAAATTTGTTAAGGTCTCTGAAGTGGGCCAACTGGAGGGCCAATCTTGCTCTTTAATAATTGTTACATCGGCCCCTGTGTCTATCAGTCCTGTAAATAACTTTCCGTCTAGCCACAAGGTGAGAGAGGGTTTTTGATTAGTAATGGGCTGTACCCAGTAGATGTCTGAGGATCCGAATCCTCCCTTTCCCCTTAGGGGCGATTGGACTTTATTAACTGTTTTTAGCAATGGTAACAGGAGTAACTGCGCTATTCTATCCCCTTGAGGAATGATAATGATGTTGTCAATAGCCTTGGCCATGATTTTGATTTCTCCTATATAATCACTATCCACTATTCCTGGAAAGACCTGTAGGCCTTTCATGATGACGCTGCTTCTTCCCAGGATTAATCCAAACATGTTTGAGGGTAGGGGCCCATATATACCCGTACTTAGGGCCTGAGGTCCCATTTCAGGGGTTAATACTGTGTGGGAGGTGGAACAGAGGTCCAATCCTGCGCTTCCTGGGGTTGCTCTACTAAGCTGTGAAACGGATTGTTGTTGGTTGGTACAAAACTGACCGCCCCATAAGCTTGTTTCGGGGCCTGGGGCCGGCCCCTCAATCCGTTTCCCTGTTGAGGTGTTAGGGGATTTCCTTGATTGTCAATTTTAGATTTACATTCATTGGACCAATGTTTTCCTCTTTTACACCTAGGGCAGAGGCCTGGAGCTTTTGCCTCTAAGGTCTTAGCTAGCTCTCCCTTACAATCCCTAGCGAAGTGTCCCAATTTTCCACACTTGAAGCACCCCTTGCTATTCTTATTTTTACTGGCGAGGAAGTCTTTTACGGTTTGTCCACTAAAGGCAGCAGCCATAGCCAAACCCTGTTGATATGAGGGCCCTATGTCTGAACAGAGGCGGATGTAACCTGTTAAGTCTGTTTTCTTTCTATAAGGTCTGATTGCTGCCTGACAAGCCGGGTTAGCGTTTTCGTAAGCTAGCTGTTTTACATAATCCACCCCTGCCTCGGCATTTCCAAATATTCTGCTGGCTGTGGTTAAAAGTCTATGTACAAAGTCTGCAAAAGGCTCATCAGGTCCTTGTTTGACCCCCGTGAGCGAGGCTCCTGGATCCCCCTTAACAGGAAGTTTTCTCCAGGCTTTGGTAGCCGCTGCCTGGATTTGAGAAAACAGTCCAGGATCATACTGCATCTGAGCATCGGTTTCTGTGTAATTACCCGAGCCAGTTAGCATATCAAAATCCCAACCATTTCCGGCTTGTTGGTTTCTCTTGGCCGTATCTCTACAATTTTCATAAAATTCTGACTTCCAAATCAGATTGTCGCCTCCGGAAAGAACTGCTCTAACTAAGGTATTCCAATCTATGGGAGTGAGCCAATTTTCGGCCACAGATTCGACTATGGCCAGGGTGTACGGGGCAATAGCTCCGTATTGCGAGACAGCAGTTTTTAGTTCTTTTATTACAGTAAATTCAAACCCATTGTGGTGTCTCCAGGCTCGACCCTGCGTATCTGTAGTTTCCGTTACTGGAAAAACATCTCGAGGAGAGGAATCCTCCCTATCCCTACTACCAAGCGACCTTCCTTTTGGGACATGCTGTCCAGGGTCTCTGAGGGTGAGAGGGTTTCTCTATTCCTTTAGGGTATTGAACGCTCTCACTTCCTGTCCTTAATTTCTGCAATCTAGTGATTAAAGACTGATGTAGTTCTTCGAGCTTTATTTGCTCTTCAAGCTGTGCAATTTTTTCTCTAAGCTCCTCTTTTGGGTCTATTACTGCCATAACTGCGGGGGCAGAAGCCTTATTATAGGGAGGGGGATAAGTAAGAGTTTGTGGCCAGTCAGAATTAAAATATTTTGCTGCCCCTTCCTCTAAATTATCCCAGTTTACTTCTGAACAGTTAAGGTTATTTTTACTTTTGCTTTCATTAGTTGTAGGTAAAACTGGGTATTTTTTGAACTTTTCCTTATTTGATGTTTCTATATTTGTCATTGAGGGGACCCCAGCCTCTTCCTCGTCACTTTGTAGAGATATAAGGTCTATTTCTTTATTAGGTATGGGTTTTTCGAGGTCGGTTTGGGAGCTGCCTCTTAATATTTCCTCAGTCTGAGTAACCACTGCCATTACCTCAGGATCTTTTTCTTTTTCCTTTTTATCTATTATATCTCTGATTAGATTCCAATAAGAAAAAGCTGTCACCGGAACCTTTTCTGGTCCAAAAGTACTATAGTAATCTTGAAAACAGTCTCCCACTCTACGCCACCTCTTTACGTCAATGGTCCCTTCTTGTGGAAACCAAGGGCAGGTTTCTTTTACAAAATCAAAAAACTTAAACAAATCATTACTTTTAACCTTTACTCCTCGTGTTTTTAAAGCCTCTTTTAATTGCCCTACATAAATTTGATGCTGGCTTAATTCTTGTCCCATAATCAGACACTATTACTCACCTCTGGTTCCAACGCGGCAGGCTCCCGCGACGTCCGGGGGAATTTCTTTCCACTTTCACTTTCGGCCGACTTTAGTGCCTTCTTCCTCACTTTTTCCCTCGTGTCCAGGTCCCTGTTCGGGCGCCAGGTGTCCCGACCTGCAGGACAGTCGAACGGGCCCTGGAAGGGGGAGTGGGAATGGAGGAGACAAGAAAACACAAGAAATGGAGACAAGACAAACAGCCTGATCAAGTCTCGTTTATTGAGTGTAGGGTCATGCCTTATATAGGCTGGCAGGGGAAGAGGTTGGGCCAGGGCGGTGATAGGGGCCGGATCTTCTCAAATTACAATCGCGCATGCGCCGTGGGTTTGTACTTTTCCCGGGCGCGGGATCGCACCTGCGCCCTGGGCTGCATATCTTCCTGGGCGGGAAAATGTTTGCGCGCGCGCGCGGGAAAGGTTGGTGCGCTCGGGAAAGGTTGGCGCGCGGGAACAGTTTTGGCGCGCGCGGGAGAAACTTAGGCGCGCGCGGGAGAAACTTAGGCGCGCGCGGGAGAAACTTTGGGCGCGCGCGGGAAGGGTTTATAAATAAAGAACCCGGGAATGCGCCCTCTTGTCTCCGCTTTGCGGAGATCAAGCAACAGAGGTCGGCTAATTCCGGGCCTCATGGCTCCGGACAATACTCTACATTCATTAGTTGCATCTGACAAGATGTTCTGCCTTAGCACTCAGTTGCAGTGTTTTCCTTTTCTCTCCTGTTCATTATGCTTTAATTCTGAGGACCATATGTGGGTAGAATATGTTATCTTTGAAAAATTACTAAAATTTATATAGGCAAACCATTTTCTTAAACTTGATGGCCAAATGTTAGAATGTTAGTTTTCATATCATTTATAATCTTGTCACAATTTACTTAATGAAGTTTGGTTAGATTTCAGTGAAAATTATCTTCCAAAGTAGTTTCCCCCACCCCAGGAAGGAGGTAACTTTACTACAAGGAGTAAGTATGGTGCAGAATTTCATGCAAATGAGGTGTGTCAGCAGTGTACTAATTGAAATGTATGTAAACGAAAACAAAAAAGAAAAGAATGCACAAACTCGCTGTTACTTAGATCACTGCAGCTTCTAAGACCCAGTTTCTTTTACTGATTTTAAAACAAAACAAAACAAAACAAAACAAAACAGAAAAACCTGTAATATTCAAATGAAGAACTCCTCACTCGAATAAAGTTTTATGATTAGTCGCTACCTCTACCTGCCACTCTAAACACTGCTTGTCTTGAATGGCAAATTATGTTTTGTGAATCATTGATCTTTCTTAGTTATGAATCATTATTTACCCAGAAATCCATGGATAAATAGACCCCACCAGCAGGTGGTTCAAGCAGTGACAGGTAGTAATATTTCTAGTCTTCTCTTTAAAGACTTTCAGGGTGGGACACAAAAGGAAACTATCCAAATGGCTAAATACACATTTAGTTGAATAAAGATTGATTTCTACAATTATAGCAACATCATCCCAACAGAGATAGAGAGAGTAAAGTTAAGTTGTATATTGGAATTGTTAGATATTATGTAACTTTGCAATTCATTTGTCAGAGTAGTAATATGGTTTGGCTTTGTGTCCCCACCCAAATCTCATGTTGAATTGCAATTCCCAATGTTGGGGGAGGGAGGGACCTGGTGGGAGGTGATTAGATCATGGGGGCAGATTTCTCCCATGTTGTTCTCATGCTAGTGAGTCAGTTCTCATGAGATCTGCAGGTTTAAAAGTGTGTGACACTTCTCCCCACCCCCACAACTTCTTCTCTCTCTCCCCACTGCTCTCTGCTGCTCCACCATGGTAAGATGAGCTTGCTTCCCTTTCACCTTCTACAATGATTGTAAGTTTCCTGAGGCCTCCCAGTCATGCTTTCTGTTAAGCCTATTACACAGTGAATCAATTGTACCTCTTTTCTTCATAAATTACCCAGTCTCAGGTAGTTCTTTATAGCAGTTTGAGAATGGACTAATACAAGTGAGCAAAGTAGAAACTAGATTGTGGGACTTCATGTAGGTGTCCTGTTTGTCAGTATTTATAATACCAGTAACTAATTATAATGGAAGGTGTCATTTTTCTTCACATATCTTTTATTTTTGAAATTCTATTAGCAGAATTTTTATTGGTGCAGTCTTTCCCAGATATTTTAAAGCCAAGTAGTATTCCATTTTCCCCCCACAAAAACGGTAATTTGTTAACTATAAAATCTAACCCTTATTGAAAAATGTTAGTATATGTTATCAATGTTGCTAAATATCTAGCTGTGTGATTTTTGTTTGAAGGATAGATTCTGAATTGTTTGTCAAATAAATATTTAATGAGCATCTGTTATTTGCTAGCTAGTGGGAATTCTGATCTCAAGGCATTTCAAATCTAGTAAAGGAAACAAATAAGAGACAATAACAAATCAATGTGATAAAGGTGAACTTTAAGAATAAAGAAAATATGCTGTAATAAACTTAGCAATTTATTGGCTCATTTTTCTGAAATGTATAAGATTACACTAGCCTCAGGGCGAGCTATATCTAGGGGCTCAAACAATATTATCAGGACTAGGATGTCTTTCTCTCTTTCCAGCTCTTCACTTGGCTTTCTTTGTGCTGGTGTCATTCTTAGGCAGCAGATTGGTTCCAACAGCTCCGAGCTTACTCTCACCAAAACAGAAACCCCAACTCATTAGTTCATGCAGAAGTCTCAGGGCTGGCTCTAATTAACCTTTCTTGACTCATGTGACCACTTCTGATACAGACACTGTGTTTCCTGTGATACACCATTGTCATTGGCTGTCTGGTTATATGGATTGAGTTAGGGATGGATAAGTCTACAAGGAAAATCAGGGTGCTACTAGCAGGAGAAACAACAGATGTTTCACCATACATGATCACCAATTATATGAAATATGAATTCCCATAAACACTAGATTCATTGACTTTTTTGTTTATATCAATTTCTACTTTATACTAAGTGTGTCTCTTCTATACTTGAATATTGTCTGTAAGGAGAGGTCTACAGCAGGTTTCCCAAGAGGGACACACACAATCACTTACTGAAACTGATGTCCACCAAAGAGTTGAGCAATATTCCGGTGTACCAGTGAAGAGCCCAAGGCATGAGCAGACAAGGCTAGAAAAAAGCAACAGCAATGAAAAGTAAGATTGAATAAAGAAAAGCAATGTAAAAAGTAAAGAAATATGGAACAATCAGTAAAACATATCCCCAAATCCTTCAATTCACTGATACTTGGGAGCTGTCTCTATGGATGCTTGTAGAGATTTGTCCTACCAGTTCAGAAAAATAATATAGATCAAATGAGCTTCAGTGACTTCCAAGTAACTTAAAAATTATTAACTAAAATAAATATTTTTAATTCTTTAATTTTTATCTCAGAAAACTGAATAAAGGTAAGAAACAAATTAAAAACCTTAAAATGATCCTTTCTATTTGTAAAAAGATATTTGTTTCATTTTCCAAAATGTTAATTTAATGCTTTAACATGGCAGGTCAGTTACATAAGCAGGAAATAATTTATCAGTAAATAATAACTGTGTTTTTCCACAGGACCAAGATGTTCCAATGACTTCTCAGTAAATGAGTTTACTTTATAAAAGATCTAATTTTATAACTCAAAGGTCCTCACTGGTCATTGCTACCATAATTACTCCATAAATAAACTTTAAAAATAAGTATATTCAAGAAATACTGTAATAGAAATCCAGGCCTAGAATAGTCATGTATGAAAAAAATTAAGCTTAAGTACTTGCCATTTTTTATATGTTCACAGATCTTTCCAATGTAGGGACTACCTAATGATTCTAGTAACAATAATAAAAATTATAGTAAAAATTAGTTCCTCCCTGTACTTCATAGCACTTTATGTTCTGTTATAGTATTTATCATGTTTCATTTTTATAAAATTCATTATGCCCACATTTCATGGAAAAGGATTTGTGGCAGGTGTCATTTGCCTATTTATGTGTCTGCCTTTATACTTAGACTGTGAGATCCTTAAGGACGGGAACTAAATATTATTTTTTTTAAATCTTCGCACACCGTGTTTAGCACCTACCAAAGTTCTAAATAAATGCTGAGTAAAATAAAGAGTGAATAGATGAATTAATAGATTCTTCCATTTAAATGACTTCTTGAACGCCTCTATTTATCTTCTTTGTTATGTTAGTTTCACATTTTAAGTATCTCAAAGCTCACTTCTCCTTAAGTTAAGCAGCCCTCATGGATATGCCTGCTTACAAAATTAGTTTGTGACTTATGCAGAGTGGGGAATGACAGCCTGAGCCCGGGTCAGATTCACTGCCTAAATGTGGACATGGCTGGCAGAGTCTGGTTAACTCACAGAACAGACCCACCAGTTGTCTTTGTGTTGAGTGAGGAAGAGACTCCTGGTGAAAAAACGCTAATGATAATTATTGCTGACATTATAGACATATATGGGTATGTTTGGTAAATTCTTGGTCTGTTCCATAGATTTTCAGGGAGGAAGGGGACTGTGACATCTTCTGGAAGAGAATTAATTCTAAGGGAAAGTAGCCAAGTGTGACAGGCCAGTGAATGCAGCATTCTTTCTTTGGAAGGAAGGAAAGGGGGCTGTCTGCACTAGCAAGGCTGTCACTTGGATTGTCTTATCTGCCAGTGCATTAGACCCAGCAAAGGCAGGAAGATGATAAGCCAAAGCTGGAAGAACTCTCTTAATAAACTTTCTAACACTTGGGGGGTATAGACTAGAGTGTTTTGGGATCCCTCAAATAGAACGTAACACAAAGTAAGCGCAGCCATTTTCCCTCTGCTCTTTCCTCACCAGCACTTCAACAACTGCATAGTCTCAAAGGAAGAAATTTAATCTCCCATCTTCATGTTTTCACAGAGGAGGGAACTTCTTCCCATCAGGGCTGTGGCTTTGAAAGAAAGCTTCTAGCTTCTCTGCCAACCCTATCCCTACTTCCCTACAAAGGAGAAGGGTAGCTCCTTTCACTGGTGACAGCCTCCTGTTAGGAAGAATGTCCCTGTGTTAAAAGTGACTACTCCTGCACAAGTCTCTTGCTCTTTATGACCCGTGTGCGAACAGGGGCACTCCCATTCTCCAGCTATCTGCTTCCATGGGATAAAGCACAGGAGGAGAGTCAACTTCTTACTCTTTCCTCTTTACACTCTGCTCAGCCAGTAATAAGGTCAAGAAGGATGGGCCCGTGATCTTCCACGCAACTGGCTTGATGGCAAGTTTGCTCTGAAGATCTGTTTCTCCCTTACCCTCCCAGTCCACCTCAGGCTCCAGATGACCCCAAGGTCTGAATGTGGGTGGGGATGCAATGACACACTTTGGCTCTGGATCCAAATTGCATTATCCAATCCAAGTTTACCGTGGTTCTCAGAGCCTCTTGGGCACTTGCCCAGGTTGCTAATAAATCTGGTTTACTAATAAACCCACAAGTGATCATCAACTAGCTTTCATTTCCTACAGTCTGTACCTTATCCATTGGAACCAGGTGGGGCGTCAGGGTGGATCATAATCTCATTTCCCGTACAACCCACATACTGCTCAGACACTGTTGAGGCCCGGGGAATCAGTGGAGTGTGCCTAACAGGGTGGTGGCAGAGGAGTGTCATGCACCCTGGAAAAGCTGGCACCGTGGCCTGATATAATGTTGGTGAAGCACACCAGCCACAGCTGGGCCTCGAGAAGCAGCAGGAGAAGCTGTGGCTCTGTGCTGAACGTTGTTGGAGGAGCCGCAGTACCCAGGAGGCATCTACTCGTGATTACATATGAGAACAGGAGATAGCGGCTGGGGATTTCCAGAAACGTTTGACACTGGGGAAGCTTTACATGGCTATTGAGAAACTGCATCATGTAGGTGAAGCCAGTGAAAATTAGATTATTAAGTGATCTCATTCATATGCTCAAGCTTATGGCCCTTGGGAAAATTATAGTTACCCTCATTTTACTTTCAGTCTGAGCATGTGTTCATCAGCACCTCATCCAAAATGGGTGATTATATCAGGGATATCAACTGAATAATTCACTTGAAATTGCTGACACTTCGCATGTTGCTGTTTAAATGAATATCAGTTAAAATAAGCAAGCCAATGTGGCCATGAGGTATTCATGTGCTAGTTTAAGCATTTAGAATTATTTTTTAATCATTTCTGTGAGCCCTGAGCTAGGAATGTGGTGAAGAGTAAGCCTGCACGCTAGAAATAAAGACTTACTCCTGAAATTATTTTTCAAAGCCAATGTCATTATCTCAAGCTGATTCTGTATGTCCCAGAGAAATTCTCTTTCTTGCTACCTCAAAACCACCTTGAAGATCAGAACTGTTTGGTCTCAAAGATAATTTATTTCAGCTAAGTTGTTATTTCAAAAGATAATACAAAATCTGTGTACAGTTTACATTTGAAGGCTGTTCCAACAAATAGATGCTACTTAATACTTTTTTTACATATTTGAGTTTTGACTCAGCACCTAAATATAATATATGCTTATATAAACATATCTACACAAATTTTTATTTTGCTATAAAATGTAGCTTTTCACTTACAAATATTATGGTTATACTTTTAGACATTTCCCAAATTTTATGATTCATTTCAAATTTTCTATCATAAACAGATATTCTCTTATATATGGTAGTAGGTAGTAATATTTGTTTCCTATTTTCTTTTCTTTTCTTTTGAGACAAAGTCTCGCTCTCACCCGGGCTGGAGTGCAGTGGCGTGATCTCAGCTCACTGCAACCTCTGCCTCCCAGGTTCAAGCGACTCTCCTGCCTCAGCCTCCCGAGTAGCTGGGACTTCATGCCCGGCTAATTTTTTTGTATTTTTAGTAGCGACGGGGTTTCACTGTGTTAGTCAGGATGGTCGTGATCTGCCCACCTTGGCCTCCCAAAGTGCCGTTACAGGCGTGATGTTTCATATTTTCAATGAAATAAAATGTAATATAATCCTGAAACTATGGAAATACTTTTCTGTGCATTAGAATATTTATATGGTTTCTGTTCTTTTACCTCTCAAGAATCAGAAATTTAGGACTGGAAACAATGGTTTATGCCTGTAATCTCAGCACTTTGGGAGAATTGCTTGATCCCAGAAGTTCAAGACCAACTGCCTGGGAAGTATAGTGAGATCCCACCTGTAAAAAAATTTTTTTTAATTAGCCAGGTGTGCTGGTGCATGCCTGTAGTCCTAGCTGCCTGAGGTGAGAGGATCGCTTTAGCCTAGGAGGTCAAGGCTGCAGTGAGCCTTGATGATGCTACTGCACTCCAGCCTGGGTGATGGAGTGAGACCTTTTCTCAAAAAATAAGATTTAATCACTTACTCTCTGTAGCCTGGATCAGTATTAGAGCTTGGGGTTTTTCAAATGGAAAATTCACATCTAAATTTAGTTTGACCAGCTTTCACATCATTAATCTATTCCATATATTTAAGAAAATCATTTGAAAATGACATGTGTTCTCAATATTTTTATCAGTTAGGCAGTCCTTAGGGTGTTTTTCTAGCTTTGTTGACCAATTGACAAATAGATATTTTTTTCTGTAATTTTGCCCCGGTAGCTTTTCCTAAAAGGTAATGATAATGTTTTGACCGTAGTAAGGTAGTTTGGCATGATGAGGTTAAGGAGTAGACTTTTAAGAAAAGGGGATGTGGCCTCAAATCTCAGCTTCACTACTTACTGGCTGTGTCATGTTGACTAAGTCACTGCAACCTTCTGAACTCCGGTTTCTGCATATGTGAAATAGGAATTGTGTATGTGTGCTGGGCAGGTTAAATGAGACAAGGTTTGTTGAGTACCTGTATCATGGTAGGCACTAAAAAATGACACATTTAATATCTAATAATGTATTTCTCTGGAAGTTTAGCTATTTATGGGTTTAATTCATTTTTTAATAGTTGTAAAGTCATAGAACTTTGAAACTAGAAATTACTTTAGAGATCAATTAAGTGGTATTTCACATAGGGGGAAACCAAGGCACTGGAAACTTAAACGGTGTAGAGTGTTTGCCTGTATTTTTGTGTAATAAATGGGAGGCAGAATCTTACTTGTTAATTTCCGTCTTAAAATGGTAGGAAAAGCCAACCTTCAGAGAAGTGGTAGCAGGTATAAGGCAAATTCCAATGACAGTGTATGGTTCATACTTAAAGTAAGCTAAATTCAACCTATTCAAAAGGAGGGGGAAGTTCTTTTACTTTATTATTAGAATGGATCTGAATGCTTTGGAGAATCTTGAAAATTGTGAGCTGTATGCATATCATCAATTGTCCAATATCTGGGGAAGTAGTCATTCGTTGTGATTGATGACTTTATATCTTAAAGGTATTTTAGATACACTTAAGGTATTTTTATCTGAGTCTATTACAGGGATTTAAATTTGATTTTGAGAAGTAAAAATTCCATATATAGAGGGCTTCATTTTCATCTGCAGAACAAAAGGATTGACTTAGAGGAGTATTTCCCACATTGCAATCTTTACATTGCCACAGTCCCAATTTTTATTGTATACATACCTGTAACACTATTTGCTTTTTAAAATGGCCTCACTTTTTAAACTTAACCTCATCCTAAATGATAATATCTAGGAAGTAGCACATTTGTTATACTGATTACATCTTTTCTCATATAAAGATAAATTCGTGACTATTAAAATAAAATATCTGCCTATGCCACCTGAAATTATCTGATGTACCTCTGACTTTCTTACAGCCTTAGCATAGTTTCACTCTTATTCCTGCTCGTTCCTAAGGTTGGGAAAAATAAAGTGAAATCTGCAATGACAAAACTCTTTCTATTCTCAAGTTTTTAGTCTCTGGGATAAAAAAGAGCTATCACCCTAGATCCATGAGCTTTTTTGAGTGAAAGGGGTGGAATCCATGTGCTTTTCGATAGACACTAAGATAATATAAAGGCAAAGTATAATTTCCTCTTTGAAATATTGGGTTAAATGATTGAACCACCAACACTAGGAAGTATTGTTATTTTCAGATTACTTCCAATAACATCAAATTAAGTCCAAATCTTTATTATCAATTTGAACTTACCCAAAGAAGCTTCACATAAAAACTAACATTCGTTTTTTTTTGAGACAGAGTCTTGCTCTGTCGCCCAGACTGGAGTGCAGTGGGGCATTCTCGGCTCACTGCAACCCCTACCTCCTGGGTTCAAGCAGTTCTCTGCCTCAGCCTCCCGAGTAGCTGGGACTACAGGTGCCTGCCACCACACCTGGCTAATTTTTTTTGTATTTTTAGTAGAGATGGGTTTCACCATCTTGGCTAGGTTGGTTTTGAACTCCTGACCTCGTGATCCATGTGCCTCAGCCTCCCAAAGTGCTGGGATTATAGGCGTGAACCACCACACCCGGCCAAAAAACTAACATTCTTAAAAGCCTTTGGAAATATTAACGGCCCCCAAAAATTTCCTTCTAAAAATAAAGTATTTAAATAAGAACAAGTGGAAGAAAGTACATAAAAATTAGCCCTTATTAATGAAGAATGAATATTTTGGAAAAGATCTTGGAAAGCAAAAGGAAATCCCAGTCCCACAGCAATGTTTCCCAGTAGACACTGTTGTCTTGATTGACTTTTCACAAAATTTCTTCTCTTAACCAGGAACTTAACATTACCTTCCACCATTTTCTTCAAATCTAACAAATCCATTTTCCTTTTTTGTTTTTATTAAACATATACACAGAATTATGGCTACTTTTACTAGATAGATCAATAGATAATAGTTTAATTGATAGATATATACGTGTGTGTGTGTGTGTTTGTATCTATGTCTATATAGTTAACACAGACATAACATGCTTTGTTTGGAAGGACTTTAGTTATTATCTCAACATCATTCAAACTGTCCACAATTTCCACGCAATGTTAAATGAGTATTCTTTTAAAAAAGATCCATGATTAAATAACATTGGTTAACATTGGATTAAACAAAATTAAATATATAACACTACATACATTTTGAATTTTCAAGAAGAGCAACTAGTAGTACTCTCAAACTAAAATGTACATATAAAAATGCATTTTGATGGGTCTGGGATGGGACCTGAAGTTCTGCATTTCCAACAAGCTCCCGAGTAATGCTGATCCAGTTAGTCCAAAGCCCACATTTTGAATAGTAGGGGCATCTTTCTTAAAACCTTATTTCAGCAGTGAACTGTGCCCCCTTACATACAGTCGTTTTTTAAGGTTTTTGGTTAACTGTTTGGGTGAGCAGTGAATTGGTTGGTATTTGTTGGTTTTGAAAATAAACTTCCTTTGCTGAGCAGAAGCTCTTTTGTTTAATTAGATCTCATTTGTCAATTTTGGCTTTTGTTGCAATTGCTTTTGTTGTTTTAGTCATGAAGTCCTTGCCCATGCCTATGTCCTGAATGGTATTGCCTAGGTTTTCTTATAGGGTTTTTTATGGTTTTAGGTCTTACATTTAAATCTTTAATTCATCTTGAGTTAATTTTTGTATAAGGTGTAAGAAAGGGGTCCACTTCCAGTTTTCTGCTATGGCTAGCCAGTTTTCCCAACATCATTTATTAAATAGGGAATCCTTTCCCCATTGCTTGTTTTTGTCAGGTTTGTCAAAGATCAGATTGTTGTAGATGTGTGGTGTTATTTCTGAGGCCTCTTTTCTGTTCCATTGGTCTATATGTTGGTAACAGTACCATGCTGTTTTGGTTACTGTAGCCTTATAGTATAGTTTTAAGTTGGGTAGCATGATGCCTCCAGCTTTGCTCTTCTTGCTTAAGATTGTCTTGGCTATCTGGGCTCTTTTTTGGTTCCATATGAAATTTAAAGTAATTTTTTTTTTTAATTCTGTGAAAAAAGTCAATGGTAACTTGATGGGAATAGCATTGAATCTATAAATTACTTTGGGCAGTATGGCCATTTTTATAATTTTGATTCTTCCTATTCATGAGAGTGGAATGTTTTTCCATTTGTGTCCTCTCTTATTTCCTTGAGCAGTGGTTTGTAGTTCTCCTTGAAGAGATTCTTCACATCCCTTGTAAGTTGGCTTCCTAGGTATTTTATTCTCTTTGTAGCAATTGTGAATGGGAGTTTGCTCATGATTTGGCTCCCTGTCTATTATTGGTGTATAGGAATGTTTGTGATTTTTGCACGTTGATTTTGTATCCTGAGACTTTGCTGAAGTTGCTTATCAGCTTAAGGAGTTTTTGGACTGAGACAATAGGGTTTTGTATATATACAATCATGTCATCTGCAAACAGAGATAATTTGACTTTCTCTCTTCCCATTTGAATACGCTTTATTTCTTTCTCTTGCCTGATTTCCCTGGCCTGAACTTCCAATACTACGTTGAACAGGAGTGGTGAGAGAGGGCATCCTTGTCTTGTGCTGGTTTTCAAAGGGAATGCTTCCAGCTTTTGTCCATTCAGTATGACATTTGCTGTGGGTTTGTCATAGACAGCTCTTATTATTTTGAGGTATGTTCCATCAATACCTAGTTTATTAAGTGTTTTTAGCATGAAGGAGTATTGAATTTTATTGAAGCTTTTTCTGCATCTATTGAGATAATCATGTGGTCTTTAGTTCTGTTTATGTAATGGATTACAGTTATTGATTTGCCTATGTTGAACCAGCCTTGCATCACAGGGATGACGCTGACTTGATCATAGTGGATAAGCTTTTTGCTGTGCTGCTGGATTTGGTTTGCCAGTATTTTATTGCGGATTTTTGCATTGATGTTCATCAGGGACATTGGCCTGAAATTTTCCTTTTTGTTGTTGTGTCTCTGCCAGGTTTTTGTATCGGGGTGATACTGGCCTCATCAAATGAGTTAGGGAGGATTCCCTCTTTTTCTGTTGTTTGAAAGAGTTTCAGAAGGAGTGGTAACCGGCTCTTCTTTGTACATCTGGTAGAATTCGGTTGTGAATCCATGTGGTTCTGGGCTTTTTTTTTAGTTGGTAGGCTATTAGTTACTGCCTCAATTTCAGAACTTGTTATTGGTCTATTCCGGGATTCAACTTCTTCCTGGTTTAGTCTTGGGAGTGTGTATGTGTCCAGGAATTTATCCATTTCCTCTAGATTTTCTAGTTAATTTGCATAGAGATGTTTATAGTATTCTCTGATGCTAGTTTTTATTTCTGTGGGATCAGTGGTGATATCCCCTATATCATTTTTTTAATAATATAAAAATTTTAGTTTATTTCTGAATACCAAAGATATAAAGTGCCCTTTATTAAGAGTTCATAGCAGATCTAAATAAAGTTATTTCCATGGGACTTTAAGAAAAAGCAAGGTACAGCCTTCCTATGTCAGAACTTGTAATCTGGAATTTCCAGTATCAGCTTTATTGCATTTTATTTTTAGGGCACACATATTCATTACGATGCAATATACAAAAGCCAATGAAATTGTGCCTACTTAACTATATTTCATATATGGGTGCTTTGTTTACCTTCTTGTATTATTCCCTTAGTTATGATTTTCCATTTGGAACATGTAATTTTTTTTTTCTTTTTAAGTCGGGATCTCACTTTGTTGCCCAGGCTAGAGTAGAATAGAATGATAATAGCTAGCTGCAACCTCAATCTATTGGACTCAAGTGACCCTCCCACTTCAGCCTTCTGAATAGCTGGGACTACAAGCACAAACCATCATATTTGGCTAAGTTTTTATTTTTTAGTAAAGACAGAGTCTTGCTGTGTTGTTGAAGCTGGTCTTGAACTCCTGCCCTCAAGCAATTCTCCTGCCTCAGCCTCCTGAGTTGCTATGCACATCTAATCTTTTTTTTTTTTATTATTATACTTTAAGTTCCAGGGTACATGTGCATAACGTGCAGGTTTGTTACATATGTATACTTGTGCCATGTTGGTGTGCTGCACCCATCAACTCATCAGCACCCATCAATTCGTCATTTATATCAGGTATAACTCCCAATGCAATCCCTCCCCCCTCCCCCCTCCCCATGATAGGCCCCGATGTGTGATGTTCCCCTTCCCGAGTCCAAGTGATGTCATTGTTCAGTTCCCACCTATGAGTGAGAACATGCGGTGTTTGGTTTTCTCTTCTTGTGATAGTTTGCTAAGAATGATGGTTTCCAGCTGCATCCATGTCCTTACAAGGGACGCAAACTCATCCTTTTTTATGGCTGCATAATATTCCATGGTGTATATGTGCCACATTTTCTTAATCCAGTCTGTCACTGATGGTCATTTGGGTTGATTCCAAGTCTTTGCTATTGTGAATAGTGCCACAATAAACATACGTGTGCATGTGTCTTTCTAGCAGCATGATTTATAATCCTTTGGGTATATACCCAGTAGTGGGATGGCTGGGTCATATGATACATCTAGATCTAGATCCTTGAGGAATCGCCATACTGTTTTCCATAATGGTTGAACTAGTTTACAATCCCACCAACAGTGTAAAAGTGTTCCTATTTCTCCACATCCTCTCCAGCACCTGTTGTTTCCTGACTTTTTAATGATTGCCATTCTAACTGGTATGAGATGGTATCTCATTGTGGTTTTGATTTGCATTTCTCTGATGGCAAGTGATGATGAGCATTTTTTCATGTGTCTGTTGGCTGTATGAATGTCTTCTTTTGAGAAGTGTCTGTTCATATCCTTTGCCCACTTTTTGATGGGGTTGTTTGTTTTTTTCTTGTATATTTGTTTGAGTTCTTTGTAGATTCTGGATATTAGCCCTTTGTCAGATGAGTAGATTGCAAAAATTTTCTCCCATTCTGTAGGTTGCCTGTTCACTCTGATGCTAGTTTCTTTTGCTGTGCAGAAGCCCTTTAGTTTAATCATATCCCATTTGTCAATTTTGGCTTTTGCTGCCGTTGCTTTTGGTGTTTTAGACATGAAGTCCTTGCCCATGCCTATGTCCTGAATGGTACCACCTAGGTTTTCTTCTAGGGTTTTTATGGTATTAGGTCTAACATTTAAGTCTCTAATCCATCTTGAATTAATTTTCGTATAAGGAGTAAGGAAAGGATCCAGTTTCAGCTTTCTACTTATGGCTAGCCAATTTTCCCAGCACCATTTATTAAATAGGGAGTCCTTTCCCCATTTCCTGTTTCTCTCAAGTTTGTCAAAGATCGGATGGCTGTAGATGTGTGGTATTATTTCTGAGGACTCTGTTCTGTTCCATTGGTCTATATCTCTGTTTTGGTACCAGTACCATGCTGTTTTGGTTACTGTAGCCTTGTAGTATAGTTTGAAGTCAGGTAGCATGACGCCTCCAGCTTTGTCCTTTTGACTTAGGATTGTCTTGGCAATGCGGGCTCTTTTTTGGTTCCATATGAACTTTAAAGCCGTTTTTTCCAATTCTGTGAAGAAACTCATTGGTAGCTTGATGGGGATGGCATTGAATCTATAAATAACCTTGGGCAGTATGGCCATTTTCACGATATTGATTCTTCCTATCCATGAGCATGGTATGTTGTTCCATTTGTTTGTGTCCTCTTTGATTTCACTGAGCAGTGGTGTGTAGTTCTCCTTGAAGAGGTCCTTGACATCCCTTATAAGTTGGATTCCTAGGTATTTTATTCTCTTTGAAGCAATTGTGAATGGAAGTTCATTCATGATTTGGCTCTCTGTTTGTCTGTTACTGGTGTATAAGAATGCTTGTGATTTTTGCACATTAATTTTGTATCCTGAGACTTTGCTGAAGTTGCTTATCAGCTTAAGGAGATTTTGGGCTGAGACAATGGGGTTTTCTAAATATACAATCATGTCATCTGCAAACAGGGACAATTTGACTTCTTCTTTTCCTAACTGGATACCCTTGATTTCTTTCTCTTGCCTGATTGCCCTAGCCAGAACTTCCAACACTATGTTGAATAGGAGTGGTGAGAGAGGGCATCCCTGTCTTGTGCCAGTTTTCAAAGGGAATTTTTCCAGTTTTTGTCCATTCAGTATGATATTGGCTGTGGGTTTGTCATAAATAGCTCTTATTATTTTGAGGTACGTTCCATCAATACCGAATTTATTGAGCATTTTTAGCATGAAGGCTGTTGAATTTTGTCAAAAGCCTTTTCTGCATCTATTAAGATAATCATGTGGTTCTTGTCTTTGGTTCTGTTTATATGCTGGATTACGTTTATTGATTTGTGAATGTTGAACCAGCCTTGCATCCCAGGGATGAAGCCCACTTGATCATGGTGGATAAGCTTTTTGATGTGCTGCTGAATCCGGTTTGCCAGTATTTTATTGAGGATTTTTGCATCGGTGTTCCTCAGGGATATTGATCTAAAATTCTCTGTTTTTGTTGTGTCTCTGCCAGGCTTTGGTGTCAGGATGATGTTGGCCTCATAAAATGAGTTAGGGAGGATTCCCTCTTTTTCAATTGATTGGAATAGTTTCAGAAGGAATGGTACCAGCTCCTCTTTGTACCTCTCGTAGAATTCAGCTGTGAATCCATCTGGTCCTGGACTTTTTTTGGTGGGTAGGCTATTAATTATTGCCTCAATTTCAGAGCCTGCTATTGGTCTATTCAGGGATTCAACTTCTTCCTGGTTTAGTCTTGGAAGAGTGTAAGTGTCCAGGAAATTATCCATTTCTTCTAGATTTTCTAGTTGATTTGCGTAGAGGTGTTTATAGTATTCTCTGATGGTAGTTTGTATTTCTGTGGGGTCGGTGGTGATATCCCCTTTATCATTTTTTATTGTGTCTATTTGATTCTTCTCTCTTTTCTTCTTTATTAGTCTTGCTAGGGGTCTGTCAATTTTGTTGATCTTTTCAAAAAACCAACTCCTGGATTCATTGATTTTTTTGGAGGGTTTTTTGTGTCTCTATCTCCTTCAGTTCTGCTCTGATTTTAGTTATTTCTTGCCTTCTGCTAGCTTTTGAATGTGTTTGCTCTTGCTTCTCCAGTTCTTTTAATTGTGATGTTAGAGTGTCCATTTTAGATCTTTCCAGCTTTCTTTTGTGGGCATTTAGTGCTATAAATTTCCCTCTACACACTGCTTTAAATGTGTCCCAGAGATTCTGGTATGTTGTATCTTTGTTCTCATTGGTTTCAAAGAACATCTTTATTTCTGCCTTCATTTCGTTATGTACCCAGTAGTCATTCAGGAGCAGGTTGTTCAGTTTCCATGTAGTTGAGGAGTTTTGATTGAGTTTCTTAGTCCTGAGTTCTAGTTTGATTGCACTGTGGTCTGAGAGACAGTTTGTTATAATTTCTGTTCTTTTACATTTGCTGAGGAGTGCTTTACTTCCAATTATGTGGTCAATTTTGGAATAAGTGCGATGTGGTGCTGAGAAGAAATGTATATTCTGTTGATTTGGGGTGGAGAGTTTATAGATGTCTATTAGGTCTGCTTGGTGCAGAGATGAGTTCAATTCCTGGATATCCTTGTTAACTTTCTGTCTCGTTGATCTGTCTAATGTTGACAGTGGAGTGTTGAAGTCTCCCATTATTATTGTATGGGAGTCTAAGTCTCTTTGTAAGTCTCTAAGGACTTGCTTTATGAATTTGGGTGCTCCTGTATTGGGTGCATATATATTTAGGATAGTTAGCTCTTCCTGTTGAATTGATCCCTTTACCATTATGTAATGGCCTTCTTTGTCTCTTTTGATCTTTGATGGTTTAAAGTCTATTTTATCAGAGACTAGGATTGCAACCCCTTCTTTTTTCTGTTCTCCATTTGCTTGGTAGATCTTCCTTCATCCCTTTATTTTGAGCCTATGTATGTCTCTGCATGTGAGATGGGTCTCCTGAATACAGCAGACTGATGGGTCTTGACTCTTTATCCAGTTTGCCAGTCTGTGTCTTTTAATTGGAGCATTTAGTCCATTAACATTTAAGGTTAATATTGTTATGTGTGAACTTGATCCTGCCATTATGATATTAACTGGTTATTTTGCTCGTTAGTTGATGCAGTTTCTTCCTAGCCTCGATGGTCTTTACATTTTGGCATGTTTTTGCAATGGCTGGTACCGGTTGTTCCTTTCCATGTTTAGGGCTTCCTTCAGGGTCTCTTGTAAGGCAGGCCTGGTGGTGACAAAATCTCTAAGCATTTGCTTATCTGTAAAGGATTTTATTTCTCCTTCACTGATGAAACTTGGTTTGGCTGGATATGAAATTCTGGGTTGAAAATTCTTTTCTTTAAGAACGTTGAATATTGGCCCCCACTCTCTTCTGGCTTGTAGAGATTCTGCCGAGAGATCTGCTGTTAGTCTGATGGGCTTCCCTTTGTGGGTAACCCGACCTTTCTCTCTGGCTGCCCTTATGATTCTTTCCTTCATTTCAACTTTGGTGAATCTGGCAATTATGTGTCTTGGAGTTGCTCTTCTCGTGGAGTATCTTTGTGGTGTTCTCTGTATTTCCTGAATTTGAATGTTGGCCTGCCCTACTAGGTTGGGGAATTTCTCCTGGATGATATCCTGAAGAGTGTTTTCCAACTTGGTTCCATTTTCCCCCTCACTTTCAGGCACCCCAATCAGACGTAGATTTGGTCTTTTTACATAATCCCATACCTCTTGCAGGCTTTGTTCATTTCTTTTTCTTCTTTTTTCTTTTTGTTTCTCTTCTCGCTTCATTTCATTCATTTGATCCTCAATCGCTGATACTCTTTCTTCCAGTTGATCAAGTCGGTTACTGAAGCTTGTGGATTTGTCACGTATTTCTTGTGTCATGGTTTTCATCTCTGTCATTTCATTTATGACCTTCTCTTCATTAATTATTCTAGCTATCAATTCTTCCACTCTTTTTTCAAGATTTTTAGTTTCTTTGCACTGGGTACGTAATTCCTCCTTTAGCTCTGAGAAGTTTGATGGACTGAAGCCTTCTTCTCTCATCTCGTCAAAGTCATTCTCTGACCAGCTTTGATCCGTTGCTGGCAATGGGCTGCGCTCCTTTGCAGGGGGAGATGCGCTCTTATTTTTTGAATTTCCAGCTTTTCTACCCTGCTTTTTCCCCATCTTTGTGGTTTTATCTGTCTCTGGTCTTTGATGATGGTGACGTACTGATGGGGTTTTGGTATAGGTGTTCTTCCTGTTTGGTAGTTTTCCTTCTAATAGTCAGGACCCTCAGCTATAGGTCTGTTGTAGATTCCTTGCAGTCCACTCCAGACTCTGTTTGCCTGGGTATCAGCAGCAGAGGTTGCAGAAGATAGAATATTGCTGAACAGCGAGTGTACCTGATTCTTCCTTTGGAAGCTTCCTCTCAGGGGTGTACTCCCCCCTGTGAGGTGTGGGGTGTCAGACTGCCCCTAGTGGGGATGTCTCCCAGTTAGGGTACTCAGGGGTCAGGGACCCACTTGAGCAGGCAGTCTGTCCGTTCTCAGATCTCAACCTCCGTGTTGGGATATCCACTGCTCTCTTCAAAGCTGTCAGACAGAGTCGTTCGGGTCTGCACAGGCCTCTGCTGCTTCCCCTGTTGTTTTTTAGCTGTGCCCTGTCCCCAGAGGTGGAGTCTACAGAAACAGTCAGGTTTCCTTGAGCTGCTGTGAGCTCCACCCAGTTCGAGCTTCCCAGCGGCTTTGTTTACCTACTTAAGCCTCAGCAATGGCGGGCGCCCCTCCCCCAGCCTCGCTGCTGCCTGGCGGTTAGATCACAGACTGCTGTGCTAGCAATGAGGGATGCTCCGTGGCCATGGGACCCTCCCGGCCAGGTGTGGGTATAATCTCCTTGTGTGCCCGTTTGCTTAAAGCACAGTATTGGGGTGGGAATTACCCGATTTTCCAGGTGTTGTGTGTCTCAGTTCGCCTGGCTAGGAAAAGGGATTCCCTTCCCCCTTGTGCTTCCCAGGTGAGGTGATGCCTCGCCCTGCTTCAGCTCTCGCTGGTCGGGCTGCAGCAGCTGACCAGCACCGATTGTCCGGCACTCCCCAGTGAGATGACCCCAGTACCTCAGTTGAAAATGCAGAAATCACCGGTCTTCTGTGTCGGATCGCGCTGGGAGTTGGAGACTGGAGCTGTTCCTATTTGGCCATCTTGCTCCGCCCCCTATATCATTTTTTATTGCAGCTATTTGATTCTTCTTTCTTTTCTTCTTTATTAGCCCGCCTGCTGGCGCCTATCTATTTTGTTAATCTTTTTCAAAAACCCAGCTCCTGGATTCACAGATTTTTTTGAAGGGTTTTTCATGTCTTTGTCTCCTTCAGTTTTGGTCTTATCTTAGTTATTTCTTCTCTTCTGCTAGCTTTTGAATTTGTTTGTCTTGCTTCTCTAGTTTTTTAAATTGTGATATTAGGGTGTCGATTTTACATCTTTCCTGCTTTCTTCTGTGGGCATTTGGTGCTACAATTTTCTCCCTAAACATGGCTTTAGCTGTGTCCCAGAGATTCTACTACATTATGTCTTTGTTCTTATTGGTTTCAAATAATTTATTTATTTCTGGCTTCATTTCAGCAGGTTGTTCAGCTTTCATGTAGTTGTGCAATTTTGAGTGAGTTTCTTAATCCTGAGTTCTAATTTGATTGCACGGTGGTCTGAGAGACTGTTTGGTAAGATTTCCATTCTTTTGCATTTACTGAAGAGTGTTTTACTTTCAATTATGTGGTCAATTTTAGAATAAGTGCTATGTGGTGCTGAGAAGAATGTATAATCTGTTGACTTGTGGTGGGGAGTGAACAGGCGACCTACAGCATGGGAGAAAATTTTTGCAATCTATCCATCTGACAAAGGGCTAATATATTTACTGCAGCATTATTCACAATAGCAAAGACTTGGAACCAACCCAAATGCCCATCAATGTTAGACTGGATAAAGAAAATGTGGCACATATGCACCATGGAATACCATGCAGCCATAATAAAGAATGAGTTCATGTCCTTTGGAGGGACATGGATGAAGTTGGAAACCATCATTTTCAGCAAATTAATACAGGAACAGAAAACCAAACACCACATGTTCTCATTCATAAGTGGGAGTTGAACAATGAGAACACATGGGCACAGGAAGGGGAATATCACACACCAGCGCCTGTCAGGGAGTGGGAGGTAAGGGGAGGGATAGCATTACGAGAAATACCTAATGTAGGTAATGGGTTGATGGGTGCAGCAAACCACCATGGCACGTGTATACCTATGTAACAAATCTCCGCATTTGTATATGTATCCCAGAACTTAAAATATAATAAAAAAAGAAAAGAAAAGAAACTTCATTGTTCTACAATTTTTGAAACTGTCATTATAGCTGAGTCTCCTCATTCTATAGGATGGTGAATGTCAATTTTAAAAATCGCTAAATCTAAAAGGTAAAATTTACTTTTACCTTTATAGTGGTTTGGCCTTCTTTCACTTAGGTTAGGTTGTTTTTAGGAAAACTTTAATTCCTATGCTATTTCAGAAAGGGATGAATGGCTTGGGAATTGAAGGAACGTGTGTCTTTTAAGTGCTGTTATAATGTGCAATGAAGGATGTGCTCACTTCATAAGCATACTTTAAAATGTCCTGGACTCCTATAGCCAGACTAAAACTTACTAGCAAATAATGATATATTATTGACATATTTTGGTCTGCTGTTGAATAACTAATTATGGGATCATAGAGAAATCACCCAGCTGCTTTAAGTATCCAGCAAGCCAGCAACTCAGCAATCATTCACCTGTTCATCCACTTACTACCCATTCCCCTGTCCATTCACCTGTTCACCTATATGCTCAGCCCCTCACATGTCCAACTCTCCACCCACCCATTCAGTCACATGTCCATCACATATCCACCTACCCATCTATCCACACGGTCATTCCTTTATATATTATTTTGTTCAACAATATTTACATGATGTTGCTTCTTTGTAAACAAACAGAAAAGAAAAATTACCATATTATGTGTTTTACTCTACAACCTACCTTAAACTCAGAGGTTAATGTCCTAATATACTTCCTTATGCACTACAGTCTCAATCTGTAAAGAAGAGTTATTTCAAAGGTAGATGTTAAACAATGGCCAGGATGATGCAAGCATAGGGAGAGAAGTGTGCCACCTGTGAGCTAAGATCTAAGCTGTTCAATGTATCTCCTCAACCTGATGTTCTTAATCCTTCTTTCCATGAAGGATTCATTCAGTCCTTTCCTATCATATTTCCTGGCATTCCCTTTCATGCCAACAAATCTGAGCTGCTTGAAATTGCCGAAACCATGCCTTTGATTATACTTTTTCCTCTGTCTGGTTTGCATTTCCTGTCCATCCTGTATGTCTAGTTCATAGCCAGTCCATTTCTTTCCTCTCTAAAGTTTACCACATCTGCTTGCCCCTGATGTGTCACCCACACTTCTCTTGTGATGCTCCGCTCTTCTGACTTGTGGTCTAGTTATTTATGGGGATTTCCGATTTCTCCTGTTAGACACAAAACCCCCTAGAAAAATGAGGCCTGCACCTGATTTATCATTGCCTCCTTCACAGAACCTCATACAGGGCCATTCAGTAAGTATTTCTGGAATGAATCAATCAACTCATCTATACTTCTGATTGAATGAAGACTTTCAGTGTGCTGATTTCATGAGTAACTGAGGAGTTTGAGGCTAAAAAGTATCCAGTGCCTATAAAATTCTTGTATAATTGTATGAGTGGATTATAGTTGGTGAATCTTTTTTTTTTTTTTTTGAGACGGAGCCTCTCTCTGTCGCCCAGGCTGGAGTGCAGTGGCGCGATCTTGGCTCACTGCAAGCTCCACCTCCCAGGTTCATACCATTCTCCTCCCTCAGCCTCCCAAGTAGCTGGGACCACAGGCACCCACCACCAAGCCCAGCTAATTTTTTTGTATTTTTTTAGTAGAGACGGGGTTTCACCATGTTAGCCAGGATGGTCTCCATCTCCTGACCCTGAATATTTTGTAAAGTATTTTGCAATGCCTTCATCTGAGGATGTTAGTACGTTTCAAAGGATGGTATAGTCTTCATTTAATTAAAGGATTGACTTTCTGGAGTGTAGGCTAATAAAATGTCTTTACTCTTAGACATACTAATTCATACACTATTTCTTTCTCCCTCTAAGACTTTCCTTCTATTAATCACCAACTCAATGTCAACCTTGTAAAGAATCACCTAGATTTGTTGTTTGGAACTTATGATCCAGTGACAATTTTCAGTCTTTTTTTTTTTTTTTTTTTTTTTTTGAGACAGAGTCTCACTTTGTCTCCCAGGCTGGAGTAGAGTGGCACAATCTAAGCTCACTACAATGTCCACCTCCCAGGTTCAAGCAATTTTCCTGCCTCAGCCCCCTGACTAGTTGGGATTAAATGTGCACACCACCATGCCGGCTAATTTTTGTATTTTTAGTAAAGATAGAGTTTTACCGTGTTCCTCAGGCTGGTCTTGAACTCCTGACCTCAGGTGATCCACCCGCCTTGGCCTCCCAAAGTGCTGGGATTACAGGCATGAGCCACTCTGCCCAGCCAATTTTCACTCTTACCTTTGGCTTTCAGATCATGTTGAGGATGCATCAGCAAAATTCTGGCCTACCTTTTTTTTTATTTAAGAAAATGATTATAGCTCTTGCTGTTGCTATTCATTACTTTACATAATCCCAAACACTACCTGAATTCTCAATAATTATTATATGAAATAGAAGAGAAAAGAGGCGAAGTGAGGCAAGGCGAGGAGAAGAGAGAAGAGAATGACTTGACTAGTAGTTCAAAATAAGAGCCTAGAGAATTGTCCCGAGGCTGAAGACAAGAATGAATTTGTAAACACATATTTTTACAATAGCATATTTTTAATGATGTAATCTAATACTTTTCAGGCCCTCATCTTAGTGCCTTTACTAATTTGCACGATTGTGTTGAGGTAGACCTAAATTTTATCTTAGTTCTTCCCATTCTTCCTTTATCATCAAAATCTTAGAATTTTCAAATGACAACTTTGAAAATTGTAGAGTATGAACATTTTTACACTGAATTGTTACAAGAAAATATAAAAAGCATGTTAACATTTACTCAGTTGTCCGTGTAAATTTACCTGGACCTTTTCACCAAAAGTGGAATTGGCAAGCTCTTAGGGATATAGCTGCTTCCACAAATGCCCAGGATCTCCTGGCATCCTTACTCAGTCACAGGGCTGGTGCTCAGCATCTTAAATATGCTTAGTCAGCCCTGTCAACTGAATGGACCTTTTTTTATGCTAGAGAGAATTTCATGTTGGTGACAATGAATAGTAGTATTTAACATTTATATGGAATCTTCCCATGACCTGCAGGTCCTCTCCATGGTACTCCCCATATCAGGATCACTCTTGTTTCTCTACTACGACCATGCGTGCATTGCCTTTAGGTTAGGGCTGTGGGGCCTTGGGCTGTCTGACCACTAGAATTGGAGTTGTTGTAGCTGTAGGCACCAGAGATTTTTACTCCCTTATTAAAGAGGAGCAAAATAATAATAATAATAGTAATAATAATAATAATAATAATAATCTCATGTCAGCCAAACATAGTAGTTTTCCCCCTCTGGGAGCCTTGAACAGTTTAGTAGACAAAACATTGAATGTACTTTTAAATTTCCAACACCTCTGGAGGTTGCTTTTTCTTTAGTACTTATAAACGGGTCCTGCAGATACCTACTGAAGTCCCATCTGGTCTGCCTGCCTTTGAAAGTCTCCCTTGACACTGGCATCCTGCAGTGGAAGTCCCTCCTTTTCATATCTTCCCCACTGTCACCATCGGCTGCCCAGGACTGAGTGCCACTAAGCAGTATCCCCGGAGGCACACTCCCCAACCTTGCATTTAACCGCTTCCCTTTGTGGGACATTTCTGCTGACTGTAGATTCCTGCCCCTTGGTCTTCCCCTACCAAATCCTTTCACCCTGCTGAGGCCTTGGAGGCAAGAAGGACCAGGGCAACTATCAGTGCTTTCTCCTTTAGAGACCTGTTCCATCATTTCTAACGTCATCTCCTTTTGAAAAGATAATTTGCATCCCAAACAAATAACTCTCCAATAAATTTGGAATACAGACTGTTTGATTTGAGGACTGTGTGTATTTACATTGAGGAAGTGAGCTTTCATGTACATAGACTCTCTGACTGCTGAGTGAGCACTTAACATTAAAAAAAAATTAATTCTCTGAGGACAGGAAACTGCGGGCAGCTGCTTTTCTGCCCATTCAAGAATCACTTTGCTCCTTTATAGCAAAAGAGCTGAACTATTAAATGAACTGGGGGTTTGGATTGGAACTAGGTATTTTAGCAGCCATTCAAGAGTCTTTTTAGTGGTATGTCCATCAAATAGCAAGTTTATGAAGCACTGCTATAGAAGTGCTTAATCTTGTTTTTTGAAGATTTGAGCAGGATAGAGGGAGAGCAAGAATCCAGAGTTACATATATTTTTTCCTTGCAGCTGGAGAAACTGAGGCAAGGAAAAGAAGAACATTATGCAAAGATACAGGGGGGGATCTGCAATTTTGAGAACATGCTCTTTATTTATTCTGTCATTTCCAGGAAGTTAGTTGAAAGCCATTCCTATTTTTAGATGAACTTAGTTGTCTGGGATATTTATTATTGACCACTCCAATATAGGGAAATGTGGTGTGTTTTAGGGACAAGGTGAGTTACCAGACTTCTATCAAAGACAAGATTTTAAGAAAAGAATTAGATTTATTTCCTTATAAATTTCAACAAGTTCAGTTTTTATTGTTGGACACAAGCAAAACAATATAACACAAAATTAAGAATATATTTAAGCTTTGAAACATAATAAAACCTGACCTCTCGCTTAAGAACTAGAATACTAACAACACTATAGAAACTTCTTGTGTGTTCTTCCCTAATCTCCTCCACTTTCTCCCCAGTCTCCACACAGAGGTAACTACCCTTAAAATAACTAAATTTTAATAGTTTATCATATAAGCATGTATTACTAGTCAACGTAATATTAAATTTTGGCTAGGGTAGTGGCTCACACTTGTAATCCTGGCACTTTAGGAGGCTGAGGCAGTAGAATCACTTGAGGCAAGGAATTTGAGACCAGCTAGACCCAGTCTCTACAAAAAAAAAAAAAAAAAAAAAAATGAAAATTAGCTGGGCCTAGTGGCACACATGTGTAGTCCTACCTACTTGGGAGGTTGAGGTGGGAAGATCCCTTGAGCCCAGGAGTTTGAAGTTATAGTGAGCTATGATCATACAAGTGCCCTTCAGCCTGGGCAACAGAATGAGACCCTACCTCTATAAAATGAAAAAAAAAAAAAATAAGTTTTGCTTGTTTTTTGAGTGGCATAGAAATGGTATCTTGTTGTATGCATTTTTCTGTATTTTGGTTTTTCATTCCAATATTATGTGTCTACGATTCACCTATATTGTTGCGTAAGCTGTAATTTATTTATATTCACTGCTATATAATATTCCATTATGTGACTACATCAAAATTTATGAGTGACTCTTGACAGTAACATTTTGGATATGTGAAGGAAAAATAATCATGAATAGGCTGATGCACTTGTCCAGGAATTTTTCTAGGTCAGTGGACTTCAATTTGTTTTTACTGTTATAAAAAATGAGTACATTTTGGCTGGGCATGGTGGCTCATGCCTGTAATCCCAGCACTTTGGGAGACCGAGGCTAGCAAATCACCTGAGGTTAGGGGTTCGAGACTAGCCTGGCCAACATGGTGAAACCCCGTCTCTATTAAAAATACAAAAATTACCTGGGCATGGTGGCAGGCGCCTGTAATCCCAGCTACTCAGGAGGCTGAGGCAGGAGAAACACTGGAACCCAGGAGGCAGAGGTTGCAGTGAGCTGAGACTGCACCTTTGTACGCCAGCCTGGGTGATAAGAGTGAAACTCCATCTCAAAAAAAAGAATTATGTTGTATCCCAGTACACATACATACATAAATAATTTTAACAACGTTTAATAAAATCATAATATTTTTACTGTGTATGAAATCCTCTAATATTTCTGTTCTTGTCCACTCTATTTCATTTTTACTTTGTAGTGTTTAACCGGCATTTGGTGAGGTCCACCAATTGATTTCTTTACCCTCTGTATTGCAAATCACAATTTGAAAACACTACTTTCAGTGTTACAGTCAGGAATGAATAACAAGGGCAGAAAATTTAGCATGCTGGCCAGGCTCACACCCGTAACCCCAGCACTTTAGGAGGCCAAGGTGGGCAGATCACTTGACAGGCCACCAGCCTGGGCAATATGTTAAAACCCCATCTTTACCAAAAAAATACAAAAATTAGCTAGGCATGGTGACGCGTGCCTGTAGTCCCAGCTATGGAGGAGGCTGAGGTGGTGAGAGGATCACTTGAGCCTGGGAGGCAGAGGTTGCAGTGAGCTGAGATTGCACCACTGCACTCCAGGCAGGTGACAAAAAAAAAATAATAAATAAAATAAAATAAAAAAAATAAAAAAAAAATTAAAAAAAGCATAACATGCTTATTTTTAATATTCTTAATTTTAATGGGACTAGGAAAAGACTATGTGTAAAATCCATAAAATATTTATGCACAGTGGTTTTTATTTATTATGATCACTATGATTATAAGATCTTGTCCCCCATATTAGTGAAGTTCCTCAATGAGAAAAAAAAGTTCCACGTATTTAGGAGTCTTTTTATCTAAACTGAATTTTGAATAAGTCCAGCACAAGATAAAATAATTCTTCAAATTAGTTTGGAAAGTTAAATTTTGTCATCACAATGAGAAAAATACATTTTTGTTTTCTTTGTGATAGGAAATAGTAGGTGACTTTCTAGGTTAGGAATAAGAAAGCTAAACACCCACAGTCCTTACACCTGAGCATCAGCTCCCCTGTGACTTTCTAACTCTAAGCAGCAGACAAGAGGTACTGATAACAGATCTACACCCACCTCTCTTTGACTGCATAAAGAGACTTTAGGAAAAAATTCCATATTCTAACTTTTTGAGGGGAACGTTGGAGAAAAGTCTCTTCCATCTAACCTCAAAAGCAAAGAAGTCCTAAGAGCTCCTTTTTAGATTTTATCAGAGCTGATGGAGGTTGACCATTTTCCACTCCAAAATACTGGTACCTTCAAGCCTCAAGGGACAATGTTCCTTCCTGTTATGAAAGAATTCTCCAAAGCTGGGGGCATCTGGGTGTGAGGTATCCTCATTTCAAAGAGAGCAGAGTTCAAAGAACCTATACTGCTGCTGCTTTCCCCTTGCTCCTCTCACACCTAGTGTGAGGAATGGGTAAATAAGTTTAGGATCCTCAATGAGGTGCCTGAGAATTTAGAATATTCTATTTGTCCCTAGACCTTCTCTTTCTTGCTTAGGAAATTGAATTATTCTATATTAGAATAACTAGTTTCCTCTCTAAGTAAAGCAGGAAATATTTTAGGATTTATTGAAAATTTTTTTATAATTATGATAACATTGAGTTAGGCTTACATAATATATTAGTCTCTACCTTTTTAATCTTCCTCTCTGTTTTGGGAGACTAGTCAAAAAGCTAGAAATATTTCAATTGCTGAATCTTTAAACTGATTTTTAATATTTTATTCTTTCTTCCTTTTATATGATTTTTATTAAGTAGTTTTGATCAGTGTTTACATTTCTCTTTATTTTTGTTCATAAATTATTAGGACCCTTACAATTTTTACTTAAGAAACAAGGTTTATATAAGAAACAATTTACATTTTGGAAAGAGTAGCAATTAACTGTGAGAGCTCTGAAGCCAGACTTCTTGGGTTCAAAGCCCGAGTCTGTCATTTACTAGATGTGTGACCTTGGGCAATTTAGACATTTGTGCCTAAGTTTCCTTATCAATAACATGGAAATAATTTTATCTTCTTCATGGGATTTTTGTAGTATTAAGCAGGTTGATGCATGTAAGTACACGAACTAGTACCAGATGAATAGGAAAGGCTCAATCTGTGTTATTCTTATCACTGTCATCATTTCTACATAACTACACATTTATTCAATAGGACAACCATGGCCTCCCTCTTACTGCCTAAGTACCTAAGACTGATTATTTGTTTATAAATATGTTTAAAACCAACACGTTATTTTTCCTCTCTGGGGAAGTATATTATCCACCATAACATTCTGGTGAAAATTCAGCTTTGCTTAGTTGTCAAATAAGATGAAGCATATTAAGTACTTTGCAAACCATAAGGTACTAAACAAATGTCACATATTATAATATGTACTACTAAGAAAATTTCTTATTTTATGGATGCTATTATTCAAGAGACATCTTTCCTTTTGGAAATACATTTGAGGTGGTTTTCTAATAAAGAATAATCTTTATGGAGCCTCAAAGATCTTAGACCAAGCTTTGTTGATGACATTTTTCGTTATTAGGATAAAGATTTAGATCGTATGAGATTTAAACACATTTGCAGTTTCAGCTTTTCCTTCAACAAAGATATGAACAGGTTGTTGTCCTTTGTTGATCAAAAAAGCAAAGCATTCTTGGTTGCAGGAATTTCAAAACTAATGTTAAATTTAAAAGGTTCCCAGAAACCTCAACTCTCAGATTATGTGATGCATACTTCATTTAGCTAACTGTAACTAATTGCCCATTTTAAGGAATTTTCTGGGAAAGAGACATTGAATATGCACACCAACATTCAATTGCTGGATGTTGTTTCTTAGACCATCAACATGTAGTATTCTCTCCTTTATCAATTTCCTTTTGTATACACAATGGAAGTCTCCCCTAAATAAGACTTGATCATAATATATACTATCCTTTCTCAAGCTGTCAGTCCTACTGTATGTCTTTTTGTTATATCAACACATAATGTTATCACATTTAAGAGTATTTCCTGTGTATGTTTGCTTCCCCAACTAAATTTTAAGCCATTGAATCAAGAATCATCTTATCTTACTCATAATCTCTTTATAACAGCCAACAAAGTGATAAGCATATAATAAATGCTCAGTGAGTACTGATTTGACTGATTGATTAATTGAAATTCACATGAGCCTACTTTAGAATTCAATGACATAAAGCCTGTATTCTCCCCAATATGAAACAAGACCTCATAACAGAAATCCTTTTAACTTTTTCTCAACCCCTTCTACAGGATTCTCGAATACATCCATTACTTGCAGATATAGCAGTATGAAGGAGAAAGAACTCCAGCAGGAGTTAAAATATCTGGGTTTCAGTAATTAACTTAAGCAAGGAATTTAATATCCCTGAGATTCAGTTTTCTCATCCGTAAAATGGGAAAAATAATGCCTGCCTCTGTGTTTTGAAGATTGAAGATAAGATGCCTAATACAGAGCCTTGTTGGGGTGCAATAAAAGGTAGGCTATTAAATACCTACTTAAGTGTAGGTGGCCAATTTGATTTATAGCTGGTTTTCTTAAGGACTTACTATGACCAAAACCAAGTTTATAATCTCTTCTTCCATCTCCCAAACCTGGTCTTTCTTCAGGGAATGGCACCATCATCCATCTACTTACACAAATGCAAATCTATAATTCTCTGACACTTCTCATACCCTCTTTCACACTTCCAATTTGCAAACCAGTGCAAACTCTTTGTCTCCTCACCTTCCACAACCACCACTTTAGTTGATTCTATCACCATCTCTCACTGGGTCCAATCACTATACTTCTATCTGAGCTTCCTGACTTCATGAGTGGCTCCAGTCTGCTCATATGCAAGAACGGCCTTCCTTTATGAACGGCAAATCTGATCACATTATTCCCTCACTGCCTATCACTTTCAGAAAAACCAATACCTGAATCCTTCAGTTGCCCAATAAGATAGTGTGATCTGCTTCATACTCTGCAGGATATTTTCCATTTACCCCTCTAGGTCCACTTTATACTTCTTCACCTTGCTCTGTGCCCTGGGAGCTGATCCTTCTAGGCTGCATCAAAGAGCTCCCTCACTCTCTGACTTCCAGCTAGTTTGATTAAAGAACTGTGGGAGATGGGAAGGTGGCTGACGATTGCAGTATGGGGTTTATTCCCCTGCATCTCCCCCTGCTGTGTAGCCTCAGCTTGACTGCATCTCTTTACAGAAGGTCACAGCTACTGTGTGGTGTTGATGGCAGTGGTGGCCTGTCTGGACAGCCACTGCCATGATGCCAGCTGCAGTAAGAGAGGCATGGCTGGGGCTGAAGGCTCCATAGAGCTAGCAAGAGCCTGAACAGGCAGAAGCCCCAACCCCTTCCAGGTTGGAGGGGTGGGAGCCCTGCCTTCCTGGATACAGCTGCAGCCACCCAGCCAGGCTTCAGTCTCAGGCATCTCTGCACTCTCAGAAGCCCAGGCCCCCCTTCCACTGTAGGCGCAGAAGTGCCTGCTCCTGGCGCCAGCTCTGATTTCAGAGCAAAGTTGTGGCCAAACCCAGGTATTGTCACAATCTGGATGGGTGTGCACACACTTGGGGCAGCACTGACATGCCAGCCCCCTGCTGCCTTGGTCCCCTCTGGACATTGGATGCTGATGAGTACAGGAGGGAAGCTGAGGGGGCGGTTTTGCACAGAACTGCAGGCACTCTGCACACAAACAGCCTGGATGCTATGGGCACTATGAATGGCAGGTTAATGGCAGCAGGAGGCAGACAGGCTCTTGGGTGGAAAGGGGTAGATCCCTGGTGAAACCCCACCTTTGGGCCAGGGATAGCTTGAGGCCTGGGGGCCAGGCTGCCAGTTCTATGGACCAGAGTGAGAAATTACAGTGCTTTTTCCCTGACCCTCTCATGGCTACCCAATCAGCACATACTTTTTCCCTTCTGAAGCCCATAAAAACCCCGGACTCAGCCAGACTTAGGCAGATGATGGGACAACCTGCCTGCGGAGAGGAGCTACCCATTGTTGATCTCCTCTCTGCTGAGAGCTGAACACTGGTCAGGAGGCCCTGCCTGCAGAGAGGAGCTACCCACTGTGGGTCTCCTCCGAGCTATTCTGTCTCTCAAGAAAACACCTCTGCACCTTGCCCACCCTCCAGTTGTCTGTGTTCCTCATTCTTCCTGGACACAGAACAGGAACTCAGGAACTACAGAATGGTGGGGCTGAAAGAGCTGTAACACAAACAAGGCTGAAACAATCCCCTTGCTCATCATGTTGCAGGTGATTAGAGGAGAGAAGAGAGAAGGAGAGAATTGCTGTGGCCCTTCAGAGAGCCCAGATCTAAAAGCTCCCTGAGCCAGAGCTGTGGCACCTTCTTTGGGGCTCTGTGGTTCCTGGCCTCTCCAAGCTTCTGGAGGACACTGCATTCTCCAGTGCCAGCCATGGAAGATGCTTGCCATATGCCTGGTCCAGCCACAGCCTCACAGGGAGCCAGCACCCCTGCCGGCATCTGGAGCTGCCCACCTCACCACAGTCAGCAACCCTGAATGTGTGCAGTAGCTGGACCACATGCTCACTCACTCACACAACCCTTGCTGCCCTGTGCCTGGCTTGCCCTTGACGGGCATGGGATCCAGGCCAGTAGTGCTAGCCGAGCACAGTTCCTGTAGGCTGAGTGGGCAGAATGAGCTCAGCAGGCCCAAAAGGCGCCATGGGCCACAGAGGTTTCCAGCCAGAAAAGTGACATCCCAAAGATCCTGTGACAGTGTTATAGCTGATTTTCTCAAATACTCACTATGCCCAAAACCAAGTTCATTTCTAGTCAAAAAGCTGGAAATATTCAAATTTCTAATTCTTTAAATAGATTTTTAATTTTTCATTATGTTTCTTCCTTTTTATATAATTTCATTAAGTACTTTTGATTAGTATTCACATTTCCCTTTATTTTTGTTTGTAAATGACTGGCAGCTTGACAATATTTACTTAAGAAATAATGTTTATGTACGAGACAATTTACATTTTGGAAAAAGCCTCCTTACAGTTTGGCTGCACCTGTTTATGGAAGGTCACAGCTACCATGTGATGTCTCTTTCCTATTACCATTTTCTCTGATAAATGCTCCCGCCTTCCATTTTGATGCCTAGGCATAGAAGTAGCTTTCCATTCTTGCTCATCCTGGAGTACTGTTCATTCCTTGTTCCTTTCCCTTCACCATTCAGACATCATTATACAGAGCCCCTTTATTAAACTGTCCTCAGTTGCCCCATTTGAGTGTGCCCTCTGTTTTCCACTAGCTCCTGATGGATTGAGCCATTCTTCTCTCCCACAGCCACTGACCTTTCAATTCTTCAAATATTCCATGCTTCCTTCCATCTTGATCTAGATGTATCTTTCTCTTTTCCTAGTTAATGCTAACTTATCCCACAAATCTCAGCTCAAATATCACTTTCTAATGGAAGCTTTTCCTGACTCCCAAAGTAGGTCAGGTAACGTAGTAATATGCTTTCCTACTTCTATGTAATTTTCCATAGCCCTTGTAATAAGATAAATACATCACTTAATTGAAGTAGGTCTCTGCTATGAATGGGAGAATCATGTCTCTTTTGCTCAGCACCACATCACAGTCCTTAACACAGTTTCTGGTATATGTGGTGCTCAGAACATACATGATAAAAGAATGAGTACATTCAATTTGTTAGTCCCTAACTAGAGGTACAGGTGTATACAAGTTGACCACAGTTATCTCTTTATTTTGTAGGGCCCACGTCCCATATGCTAATCACATTTTGGGCAAAGAGATTATTTTTTACTATTCTAGCCAATCACAATTTCTAAAGCCAAGCATTTTAAAGTTCCATTATGTTAAGAATTTCCTGGCTACCTCCTTGCTGTAAATGACTCTCCCTGTCTTCTTCCGATACTCTGCTGTTTTTATTTACCTCAGCCAATAGTTTCCCCCTTTCCATTATCTCTTATTTGTAGCCTGAAATGACTCCCTCCCTTCCCCTATCCATTAGGCTGAACCTTTCATCTCCTTCAAGGTTTTGCTCAGTACTTTCCTCAATGAAGTCTACTAATCATGCTACTTTAAATTTTAGAAGCAACCCTCTCTCCTAATCCCCTGGACCTTGCTGTGTTTTTTGGTAACTGTTATCATCCTGTAAAATTATTTGTATATTGACAATGCTTATTGTTTATTGTCTTTCTCCCCTAGTAAAATCTGTGTATTGCAATCACCTACAGGAATGCCTGGCACATAGTGGGCATTCAGACATATTTGTTGAATGAATTATATAGTTATCCTTTTCTCAACTCTCGATCTGCCCATGCCTGTTCATTCACATTTACTCTTCTCCCACAAGGCAAAAGGCAATTATATCTGTAAAGAGTCTCCTTTGTTCCTTCTCCCACCTAGGCAAAACTTTATGACACAAAAATTTTAAAAGAAGTCTCATGAGATTTAAAGGAAATACCCCTACCACACATAATTCTTACATTTGTAATGAAGCAATGTGAACACAGTCATCATGCTTTTTGGATTAAATGTCCTGCACTCAGTAAATACTTTGTTTTGAGAGCAATAAAATGAAGGCAAATGGTAATGAAAGTCCATAAAGGTGTAAGTGAAATGCTTAATCTCTATTTCCCAAGCAATTAATTTCTATCTCCATTTTATCTGCAGGTCACTTTAGAAATATCATATAAAAAGCAGATTTGTCATGTAATCTAGCAAAGGGAACTCCTTATGAATTTGTACTTTGATATTCAACATGATTAGTCAAGGCTCTGCAAAACTGAAAGAACCTTCTGAATCATGACACGTTAAATTTTCAAAAGCATTTTAGTTCACATTTTATTTATTGAATATTGGTTATCTATGCCCTGTATACATGGTTACTCTCTTATAACCATAATATTCCAACCAATCAATCCAACAGGAAATGTCTATTAAATGACTAGCATGTGCTCATCCTAGCATTGCTTTATTAACCAGAACACTGCACTTCTGAGCTTACTAAATGCTGAGAACTTGCTGTCTTACTGACAACTATGAAATATCTGTTAGTCTGAAATTACTTTTATGCAGATGCCACTAAATAGCTGAAGAAAAGAGGGTGAAGGCTGGTTAACATTCATATCAGTTCTCATACCTTCATGACACTGCCTCTTCTCAGAGGCTTGTACCTCCTTTCTGTGCATGATTATTCTTGTCAAAACCCTAATTGTTTTTTTCTCATTTAAGTTAAACATGGTAGAATATTTTGCCTGAGATATATGTGTCTTTTTTCCTTGCATTTACATTATGTGTTAATTAAAGAGCAATTAGGAAGTACAAGGTCGAAGGTAGAAAAATTAATTCCCAATTATTTTGTATATTTCATCACTAAAGGTAACCACTGTTAATTTTAGAATTTATATTTTTTCATGTTTTTTTAACACACAATCACACACACACAACAGTGATCTGAAACTGTCAATAGTGGTAACTAGAAACAGAACAGCTCAAGCTTATAAAAGTGACGTCTATTAAAAACATACCAAAAAGAAAAAAAAGAAAGAAAAAAAACCTAGCCTCTAGGGTAAAGGTTAACAACTGAACTGTCACTTAGTGTTGATGACTTGCTTTCCCCTAAGCTTAGAACTTTCAGGGAATTAGTTTATGATCCCAGGCAGCTTTCTCGGCAGAGGGGAGGGTGCCTAGTTAGCCCTAATTATTACATTTTGTTTCACATTCCCACTTAAACAGCTAACCTTTTTTTCCAGTAGGTCTGGACTCTGGCAGCCATAGCTTGAACTGACTGCACTGTTCTTTCTCTAAATGGCCTTTTGTGTGTGGATAATGACCCCACTCTCTTGAATAGGGTTTCTCTCTACATGCTGTAGCTAAATGCATCATTGGAAAAAACAAAGCAAAGAGAAACTGCAGTAAAATGACCCATAATGGCCTCCTGGGATGGGGGTAGGCTAGACTCTCAGACTTTCACACTTTCCTTCTTCTAAAGTTTCATACAGAACAATGCTGTACCTCAGAGCAGGGAGACTGCACCTTATGGGATTTTGGCTGTGTTCTGGTTTGTGGTTTGAAAGAGAAGCTGTCATGAAGTTAAAGACTGCTTGGGTCTTCTGGGTGGAAATACTGCTCTGCTTCTTCATCCAGTTGATTGAATTAGAGCCTGCCTCAGAATAACTGCTCAGAAATAGGAATTTCTTCTTGGTCAACCCCAGGCTTTGGAGGGCCTCTGGTCATTCTTGCTCTTGTGCTACAATTCTGCTGTGATAATCTGAATTTGACATGTTTGTGGTACTGGGAAATCAGATGAATGAAAGCTCTTAGAAACCCATTTCCTGACTCTACTTTATGTATCAAGGTTTAGAATTATCAGAGTGGAAAATGGTGTTTGTACCTGTAGTCTCAGCTACTTGGGAGGCTGAGGTGGGAGGATCACTTGAGTCCAGGAGTTTGAGGCTGTAATGAGCTGTGGTTATTTCACCGTACTCCAGCCTGGATGACAGAGTGAGACCCTATCTCCATCTCTTAAAAAATAAAAAAATAAAAGGTAAAATTTTCAGAATGAACTTTTTTGTCCATTCAAATAACAGGAGTTATGATGTCAAAGCTTACAAAACTTTAAGCCAGATTTTGACCCACCTATTTTACATTTCAAAATAATTAAAAGCATATGTACATATCCCTGTAGTCCCCATGGATTCCATTATCTCCATGGAACTTAATATAAGGTAATTTTAAGGTCTAAAGAAAATACGTGTTAGTGAAGCCTCCGTACTAGTCTAATTGACTACCCTTTCCTTCACTGTGTCTTTTGGTTCTCCTCCTTTGTGTAAGAGCACTTTGTAAATTATTGGACATTATATAAATCAGTGTGAGCTAGTCACTCACTCTTTTCTCCTGTACTGAATTCCCTCCATTACACCATATTTACTTGGTACTTACTAATTCCATCCAACCCATTTCTTCCACCTCATCCCCTGGGTATTTTAATAGTTTCATTTAATGAAGTAATAACCCATAATGGGTTAATAAAGGGCAGTTAGGGATGCTAGGGTACAGCCCTTTGAAGATTTGTAAGGTACTTTGCCAAGATGATTTATTCACTCCTCTGGGTGCCAAATCTTAGAAAAGGGATATGATAATACACATTTTCTTTACTCAAACTGGTAAAAATATAGGTGTGGCTTGTGCGTGTGTGTGTGTGTGTGTGTTTAGTATATTTTAAGGACAGCCTCTGCATAAGCAAGAGAGGAAGAATTGGAGTGGAAACACGCACAGAGGAAACTGAAGAGTTAGTTTTCTATTATTGACTAACCTTGTAAGGAGAGACAAGTATTAGCTATTACCCTATATTAATTGAACATTAATTGAATATGACAATTTTTGTTTCATCACAAGAAATTCTGAATAGATCTTCAGCGTATTACAGTTTTACGAAATGCTATCTGTTTTAAAAAGCAAGGAAAAATGAAGTTTGAAGAAAATTCAGAAGAGCAAACTCATTCTCTATGAAGGTGTAGTCCAGCCATTTATGTAGACTTCTAGGCTTCCCAGAAGATTTTTTGAGGCAAGTTCAGCTTTGCCCAATAGCTTTGGGCTGCAGCTGTTGAAGGGGAGAGTGGTACCAAAGAAAAAAACTGACTGCCTTATAAACCTTGATTTTTACACATGGATGAAGTACCTTTTGACTCTATGGAACTGATGTGATTTAGTGTTCATTATCCATATGAGAATCTGGAAGGTGATTCAAGTTTCTAACACTATAGGTTGATATATTTTAGCATAACACTCTTCCTCTTAAGTGCTCTTTGTTCATCTATAGATGTGTCGTCATCAGATGAACCATTTGCTAGTGGCCTGGAGCAGTGCAGATAGGCTTGGAACACTTTCAGAGCAGAAGCTCTGAACGCTTGTACTCTGAAGCTATGGTGAACGCTAAGAGAAAGAAGGGTCAGAGACTAGGGGCAGGCAGCCACCATTAGATCTTTACTGATGAAATAGTCAGTGAAACTCTCTATCACTTTGCCATGGGGAATTCGTTCATTGATGTAGTCACAACTCTTTATTGAGCATTTATTATTTGCTAGAGATGGTCTTAGGGTCCAGGGCTACAGAAGATACGTAAACAGGTGATCACTACCCTCAAGAGGTAACATTCCACTGGTAGAGTTGGAATTGTAAGCAGATTCATTACAAATAACAAAATAATAGCTCTCACTTATTTCAAGTGAGTTCCTGCAGTGCACTGTTCTAAATAATTTGCGTGCATTAGTTCATTTAATCTCACAACAACTCTGCAAAGTATTATTATTATGTCTTTTCTACAGATAATGGAACCAGGGCACAAGGAGACTTTTGTACTAGTTCAGGGTCACACAGTAAGTGATAGAGCCAGAATTACAACCCGCTCTTCCTTACAACCTCTGACACCATATTCTGAAAGAGAGGTATAAAAAAATGGATCAGGAATTTCTTAAGAGAGATTAGCATTGCTTTAAAATCTTTGTTTTATTCCTGTCTATCATATATAATTATTATTAAGAGTTTGGTGAATTTCCTTTCATCTTTCTTTGCAATGGATTTTGCTGCTTTTTAGAAAAAGCATAGTTGTGATTATATACAGGTTGCATATACAGGTTGAACATCCTAATCTGAAAATTCAAATCCAAAATGCTCCAAAATCCAGAACTTTTTGAGTGCCAACATAATGCTACAAGTGGAAAATTCTATGCCTGATCTCATATGATGAGTCCCAGTGCAAACAACGTCAAAACTGTTTCATGCACAAAATTGTTTGAAAAGTTGTATAAAATTACCTTCAGACCATGTGTATGAGGCATATATAAGACATCAGTAAATTTTGTGTTTATTATAGAATTGGGTCCCATCCTTGAGATACCTCATTATGTATATGCAAATATTCCAAAACCTGAAAAAAATTCAAAAATCTGAAACGTTTCTTTTCTGAAGCATTTCAGATAAGGGATACTCAACCTGTACAATTTTTAACATGTAATTCCAAAGTTTGTCTGTAGGTTTTGATTATTATTAAGCAATGACAGAAGTTCTTGAAAATCACTGTTTAAGGACTTTCATAACCCAAAAGATGCTATTTTTTAGGTACATTAAAAAAAAAAAAACTAAGTCGCTAGAGAAGTATTTACTAGATAAAGCATATATTATGATAATAACTTACCTTTAAGAACCATCGTGAAGGCTCACTTACATATTGAAATAGCCACAAAGCTCAGGTATCAAAAGGATATTTTAAACTTTGATATCTTCTTGTTACTTAGCCTCTCAAGTTAAATTGGTTTGTCAGAGTTGTAAATGCATTTAAAATTGTAGAAATTTTCAACAAATACTTAACAAGAACTCAGTCAGAATAATGTTTCTCATATACCAATTGTATTTAAAAATTAGAAATGGGGGAGGGGCATAAAATCATGATTAGGGCCAGTTTTTCCATAAAGTGTATGTCTGTTTAAATTTTAATAATGATGTAAACAGGAATACTCTGCATTCCATGGGCTGCACATCTCACCTATTAAAAAGGCATGTGAAACTCTTGTTGGAAAAATAAGGAAGTGAGTGGGGAAAATGTGCTTCAGACTTTTAAACTGTAGCTACTGGCTTTTGTATCAGAAGCCAGTTTTTACATTTGAAACCCCAACTGATCTAAGCAAATTTTTCGGCTTGCAAAGTAATGAGTTTAAAAACGAAGCCCTCCTGTTGTTGCTTGATTTTCTTTCTACTTCAGTTGTTCTTTCAAATGACATGCTGAAAGGCTAAGGAAGCAATTTTCAGAAATGCACTGGTAACTAAATCCCAGCTGTATGTTGAGATCGCATGTAGGTGGACTTCACCAGTGTTACCTAAAGCCTCTATGATATTCTAGTATTACTTAAAGGAGAAAGAAATCAATGCCTAAGAAAGGGAACTACTTAGCCTAGGTAGACCAAAACAGAGTGAAATTGTATGGCCGTGTTCTCATGAGAAGACTCTAGCCTTTATGATTGCCAGATTCACTAAAACCTTGCTGTAACATTGATTTGATAGTAAATTATGTCATGTAAGACAAATTTACTTAAATCTTTAAGACAAGCTTTAAAAAAAGAAACACTATCAGACCTAAGCACTTTACTTAGATTATCTTATTTGATTGGTATAACAATGCTATGAGGTAGCTACCATAATTTCCCTCATTTTACAGAAAAGAAAATTGAGACTAGGGGCAGGCAACCACCATTAGATCATTACTGCTGAAATACTCAGTGAAACTCTCTATCACTGGCCTGTATTTACAGTTAAGGAGTGGCAGAGCTGGAATGTGAACATAGGCAAAGCTTTCCAAAGCTTTATATTTTGCTACTTCCTCATCTAAAACTTCCAATAGCTAATAGCTACTGACAGCTAATAGCTTATCAATGCAATTAAAAACAGATGAGTGGGCCAGAGCATATCTTTGGGGAGTAGGCAATGAACGAAGGCATAGGGATTTTTTAATATGATAAATTTTATTTTATTTTATTTTGTTTTTATTATTATAGTTTAAGTTCTAGGGTACATGTGCACAACGTGCAGGTTTGTTACATATGTATACATGTGCCACGTTGGTGTGCTGCACCCATTTACTCATCATTTACATTAGGTATATCTCCTAATGCTATCCCTCCACCCCAGTGTGATGTTCTTCTTCCTGTGTCCCAAGTGTTCTCATTGTTCAGTTCCCACCTGTGAATGAGAACATGCAGTGTTTGGTTTTTTTGTCCTTGTGATAGTTTACTAAGAATGATGGTTTCCAGCTTCATCCATGTCCCTACGAAGGACATGAACTCATCATTTTTTATGGCTGCATAGTATTCCATGGTGTATATGTACCATATTTTCTTAATCCAGTCTATCATTGATGGACATTTGGGTTGGTTCCAAGTCTTTGCTATTGTGAATAGTGCTGCAATAAACATATGTGTGCATGTATCTTTATGGCAGCATGATTTATAATCCTTTGGGTGTATACCCAGTAATGGGATGGCTGGGTCAAATGGTATTTCTAGTTCTAGATCCTTTAGGAATCACCACACTGTCTTCCACATTGGTTGAACTAATTTACAGTCCCACCAACAGTGTAAAAGTGTTCCTATTTCTCCACATCCTCTCCAGCACCTGTTGTTTCCTGACTTTTTAATGATCACCATTCTAACTGGTGTGAGATGGTATCTCATTGTGGTTTTGATTTGCATTTCTCTGATGGCCAGTAATGATGAGCATTTTTTCATGTGTCTGTTGCCTGCATAAATGTCTCCTTTTGAGAAGTGTCTGTTCATATTCTTTGCCCACTTTTTGATGGGGTCGTTTGTTTTCTTCTTGTAAATTTGATTGAGTTCTTTGTAGATTTCGGATATTAGCCCTTTGTCAGATGAGTAGATTGCAAAAATTTTCTCCCATTGTGTAGGTTGCCTGTTTACTCTGATGGTAGTTTCTTTTGCTGTGCAGCAGCTCTTTAGTTTAATTAGATCCCATTTGTCAATTTTGGCTTTTGTTGCCATTGCTTTTGGTGTTTTAGACATGAGGTCCTTGCCCATGCCTGTGTCCTGAATGGTATTGCCTAGATTTTCTTCTAGGGTTTTTATGGTTTTAGGTCTAACATTTAAGTCTCTAATCCATCTTGAATTAATTTTTATGTAAGCTGTAAGGAAGGGATCCAGTTTCAGCTTTCTACATATAGCTAGTCAGTTTTCCCAGCACCATTTATTAAATAGGGAATCCTTTACTCATTTCTTGTTTTTGTCAGGTTTGTCAAAGATTAGATGGTTGTAGATGTGTGGTATTATTTTTGAGGGTTCTGTTCTGTTCCATTGGTCTATATCTCTGTTTTGGTACCATGCTGTTTTGGTTATTGTAGCCTTGAAGTATAGTTTGAAGCCAGGTAGCGTGATGCCTCTAGCTTTGTTCTTTTGGCTTAGGATTGTCTTGGCAATGCGGGCTCCTTTTTGGTTCCATATGAACTTTAAAGTAGTTTTTTCCAATTCTGTGAAGAAAGTCATTGGTAGCTTAATGGGGATGGCGTTGAATCTATAAATTACCTTAGGAAGTATGGCCATTTTCATGATATTGATTCTTCCTATCCATGAGCATGGTATGTTCTTCCATTTGTTTGTGTCCTCTTTTATCTCGTTGAGCAGTGGTTTGTAGTTCTCCTTGAAGAGGTCCTTCATATCACTTGTAAGTTGGATTCCTAGGTATTTTATTTTCTTTGAAGCAATTGTGAATGGGAGTTCACTCATGATTTGACTCTCTGTTTGTCTGTTATTGGTGTATAAGAATACTTGTGAATTTTGCACATTGATTTTGTATCCTGAGACTTTGCTGAAGTTGCTTATCAGCTAAGGAGATTTAGGGCTGAGACAATGGGGTTTTCTAAATATACAATCATGTCATCTGCAAACAGGGACAATTTGACTTCCTCTTTTCCTAACTGAATACCCTTTATTTCTTTCTCCTGCCTGATTGCCCTGGCAAGAACTTCCTATAAACACCTCTATGCAAATAAACTAGAAAATCTAGAAGAAATGGATAAATTCCTGGATGCATACACCCTCCTGGAAGAGGTTGAATCCCTGAATAGACCAATAACAGGCTCTGAAATTGAGGCAATAATTAATAACCTACCAACCAAAAAAAGTCCAGGACCAGATGAATTCACAGCCGAATTCTACCAGAGGTACAAGGAGGAGCTGGTATCATTCCTTCTGAAACGATCCCAATCAATAGAAAAAGAGGGAATCCTCATTTTATGAGGCCAGTATCCTCCTGATACCAAAGCCTGGCAGAGATACAACACAAAAAGAGAATTTTAGACTAATATCCCTGATGAACATCGATGCAAAAATCCTCAATAAAATACTGGCAAACCGATTCCAGCAGCATGTCAAAAAGCTTATCCACCATGATCAAGTGGGCTTCATCCCTGGGATGCAAGGCTGGTTCAACATAGGCAAATCAATAAATGTAATCCAGCATATAAACAGAACCAAAGTCAAAAACCACATGATTATCTCAATAGATGCACAAAAGGCCTTTGACAAAATTCAACAACCCTTCGTGCTAAAAACTCTCAATAAATTAGGTATTGATGGTACGTATCTCAAAATAAGAGCTATTTATGACAAACCCACAGCCAATATCATATTGAATGGGCAAAAACTGGAAGCATTCCCTTTGAAAACTGGCACAAGATAGGGATGCCCTCTCTCACCACTCCTATTCAACCTCGTGTTGGCATAGTGATTTTTAAAACCAGCTTTCTATTCCAGTTCACCCCATGTGCTAGTGATTTTCTTTGCTCCCATTCTCAGATCCATCCTCCAATCTTCCCTGCCCTGCTCCCGGGCTCTCTGGGTTCTAGGTGGATTTGGTCACTGGAAGGCACTGGCAGGAGAGTGAAGTGCAAGAGAAGAGAGGCCAGGGTCTTTCTTCCTCATGCTGTATTTCAGAGCACTTCTCTAGCACTAGCTGCGTCTTTTTTTGCCAAGGAGCTGCTCCTGTCCTTTCAGCCTTAGCAGTGATATTAGCCGCCTGTCGCTGATGTCTGGGTGCTTCAACATGTCTTATTTCTTCCCTTAACCCTATCCTACCTCTTTAAGTCATCCTTTCATTAAAGTCCCTTCTTTTGAATTATCTAGGGGGAAATTCTGTTTTCTGCTGAGACCTGACTGGCAGGCTTTGTTTTCTATTCTTATTCCTCTCTACATGCATTCACTAAACAAACATTCTCTGAGCCAGGTACTCTTCCAAGGGCTGGTGGTGAAGAACATCATGGGGAATAAGATAGACAGGCTTTTGCTTTTCTGGAGCTTAAAATATCTCATGCCTTCACTTCTTTGTGTTTTGTTCATTCCCTACTTCCCACTCATGGCTTGCCAATTGTAATTCTTTAACCCCAAATGCTTATTCAGCAAAATTCCAACATTTTGACATTTTTTGAGCACTGTAAAAGGCTAGTTTCTGTAGTAACATTAAAGATTCTAAAATAAATTCTAAAAGTATTCCCTTATCAATCTAGCATTCCAGGTCTTGTGTCAAAGACTCCATAACTCTGAAAACCCCACAGAAGCAGATGGAATTTTCCTGAGTGAACTGGAGCCATTTGCCCCTTTAGAATGGCCGCCTTTCCAGATGATAAAGAGACGCTTGTGTTGTAGGATAATTTGTGGAATTATTAGGGTATTTTTCCCTAACCATTTCCAAACAATTAGCAAGGTTTGGGGGTTCCTTTGTCTCAGGAGAGGGATGTTAAAATAAAGCAAAAGTTTTCCACAGGCAATTTGCCTTCCTGACCTTTGTTTCTGAGGCCTGCGCTTTTAAGGGAATCCTGGTAGTGGGGACAGGAGAGATGAAGGTTGGAGGCAGGGCATGAAGATAACACTGCTGAAGATTTAGGAGCAGACAGGGGCTGCATGCGGCCCAGCATTCCATCGAGGTGGCAGTGGCTGTCTGTGTCCCCAACAAGTCTGACCTCTAGGCTCTCAGCCAATGCAGAGCCCCCAAGGAGGCCAAACCAAGGTGTTCTTGAGCTCCCTGCAGCATTGAGGATTCCTCTGTGTGTTCAACGTCACGAAACTCCCTGCCTGTAAGGGACACCAATAGCAAGAATACTTTAACTTATTCTGAAGTTTGGTTTTCAAATGAAATTATTACATGCTTTCAGATTCCAACGTTGCTTGATGTCTTAGCAGCTAGAAATATTTTCCACTATTTTTTTCCAGCACCAAGATCATTTAGTTGATATCAATGCAACTCAAATTTGTATATGAATCATTAACTCATATTTACAAAACTCTAAGCTGCATTTAAGAGAAAGAACATTGTAGCTCCCTGGTTAAGTAGGAATATTCCTTCCAAATGGACCTTTAGTTTTCCCTCTCTGCTTGCTCATGATAGTTGGGGGGTTGGGGTGTTGGGGGAAGGAGTGAGTTGATTTACCAGATTATCAAATTATCATTTAGAGTAGGAATTGGCAAACTATGCCCCAGAGGTCAAATCTAGCCCACCACCTTCTTTTGCATGGCCCATGAGCTAAGAATGATTTTTATATTTATATATGATTGGGGAAAAAATCAAAAGAATAATAATATTTTGTGGCACTGTATTAGTTCATTTTGTATTTGCTGTAAAATAATACCTGAGACTGAGTAATTATAAAGAAAAGAGGTTTCATTCACTCACAGTTCTACAGGCTGTATGTACATGAAGCATAGTGCTGGCATCTGCTTCTGGTGAGGCCTCAGGAGGCTTCCAATCAGTGCAGAAGGTGAAGGGGAGCCAACATGTCACATGGTGAGGATGGGAGCAAGAGAGAACGGAGGGAGGTGCCACACATTTTTAAACAGTCAGATCTCACAAGAATCGCTATCATGAGGTCAGCAGCAAGCCATTCATGAGGGATCCACCCCATGACCCAAACACCTCCTATTGTGCCCCACCTTCAACACTAAGGATCACATGTTAGCATGAGATTTGAAAGGGACAGACATCCAAACCATATCAGACACATGTAAGTTATATGAAATTCAAATGTCAGTGTCCATAATAAAATTATGTTGAAACACGGCCACACTCATTTATTTATATGGCTGCTTGGCACTACAATGCAGGGTTCAGTAGTTTTGACAAAGACCCACAAAGCCTCAAATATTTCTATATGGCCCTTTATAGAAGCTTGCTGACCCTTGAGATAGGGTGAATGTGGTCATTTTTATTCCTAGGCCTTGAACTTGGCTGTCTAAGAGAGGATCTAGTCACCTAATACCTAGATTTATTTATATCTATATGGTTGTTACTCATCCAAGAATAAAGTTGGCATCAGTATAGACTAAATCAAAAAAGGGGGCCATCCCCATGAGTTAAACAGAAATCAATACATATCGAATGAGCTTAGCCTGACATACAAGGTTCTCCCAGAGGCATTATAATAATGATAGCTTCCATTTATAGAACTCTTACTATATGCCATGTACTTAGCAACTCAATCCTCAAAATAGCCCTGAAAGGTGGGTATTTTAAAGCTCTTGTGAAAGTGGTGCAATTAGTTAAAATACAGAAATCAAAAGGTATGTCCAATGTGGCTCTAGAGGCAGGAAAATATAGAGAAAGTACTACTTCTAACACACGATGCAAAAAGGTGGGTTTTTCGCCCACCTGCCATGACATTTCATCTTGTGGTAGACCAACTTTACAGAGTTGCTGTGAGGAATCAGTAACCTAACTTACGGGAAAACACCTACAGTGTCTGGCAAGTAGTGGTTGCCCAGTGAATGCTGATTTGCTTCCTTCTCTTTTTTAAATTCCAAATTAAATTTCATATTTACCAAAGACATATTTGGGCTATACACAAAGATCAGAATAGTACAGCAATAATTAACAAAATGGTATCAAAAGGGCTGGGGACAGGAGTAGGAGCTTTGCTTCACTGTGTATACTTTTCATGCTGTTTTGATTTTGAGCCATGTAAATGCATTAGCTATCAAAAAATTAAATTACAAATTTATAATGAGGCTTAATTTGAAATGTATAAATTTTAGAGCCTCTCTAGTAGATATGCTTGCTCAATTTTATGATGGTTCCCCCAATAATGATTTTATTTGATTTCATTCTTTTTTTCCCACTATTTTGAAATTAATTTATTCCCTAACTTGAAAACATAGCAATCCAATTTTTTAAATGTATATAGATGACTCTTATGGATATTAGTGATATCAGCCTTTAGTTCATTTTTTGTAACCAAAACTTAGCTTCCTAGAGGTTGTTACATCTGACTTTCATGTGTTTTCTATGTATTTTTATTTCAAACTGGTAGCATCATTGGGGCAAACACATGTATTCTGTGTTAGTCAATGGTATATCAAGTTAAATAGTAACGTATTTAGAAGTTAAAATAGGCCAGGCACAGTGGCTCAAGCCTGTAATCCCAGCATTTTGGGAGGCCAAGATGGGCGGATCACTGGAGGTCAGGAATTCAAGACCAGCCTGGCCAACATGGTGAAACCCCGTCTCTACCAAAAAATACAAAAATTAGCCATGTGTGGTGGTGCACGCCTGTAGTTTCAGCTACTCAGGAGACTGAGATGGGAAAGTTGCTTGAATGACAGAGTGAGACCTTGTCTCAAAAAAAAAAAAAAAAAAAAAGTTAAAATAATTTTTCTTTTTCTTTTTTTTTTTTTTTTGAGACGGAGTCTCGCTCTGTCGCCCAGGCTGGAGTGCAGTGGCCGGATCTCAGCTCACTGCAAGCTCCGCCTCCCGGGTTCACGCCATTCTCCTGCCTCAGCCTCCCGAGTAAGTGGGACTACAGGCACCCGCCACCTCGCCCGGCTAGTTTTTTGTATTTTTTTTAGTAGAGACGGAGTTTCACCGTGTTAGCCAGGATGGTCTCCATCTCCTGACCTTGTGATCCGCCCGTCTCGGCCTCCCAAAGTGCTGGGATTACAGGCTTGAGCCACCGCGCCCAGCCAATTTTTATTTTTCTAGATGTACCAAGACATTTCACTAGTTTGCCAGTAAGAGAAACATGTTCAGGTTCCCTCACCGGGAAATACATGGCCCTCTGTGTCCTGGCTCCTGCGCTTCCCTCTGCTCACTCCCTAATGCCACTCCTTCCCCCTTCAGCCTCACTAAACCACTTGCAGGTCTCAGTGCCCCCATGCTGTTTGTCGCTTAGTAGATGCTTAGTTAATATTTGATAAATTGATGAATGGCCAATAAACTTGATTGACTAATGAACTTTCTGATACTGGTTTAATTTTCCAGAAGGGGTTCTTGTTACAGAAACTAGATAGGCTAAATTCCCTAACATATATACACCCCATTCCCCTTAATAACTATGTATAATTTTCTATATTATTAAATTAGCTTTTATAAGCCAGTCTCTCCTGAGTTGAGTGGACATGGATCGAACCATCTATATAGACAAGTTGGTGAAACAATGAGCCTAGGACTTGGAACACACACTCTAGAAGGAAGCGTCAAGTAGCACAAAACAGCTTAACTCACCTCCACGCACATGACCCTAGCAGTTTCTGGCCCCAAACTTTGTCTCCAGTCCATCCTAGATAGCAATAACCTTTCCAAAATTCTGCTTTCATTCTTTTTCTGGAGGGCTCATAGATCAGGTGTTATTAGGATAATATTCAAGGCTCTCTGTTGACTGGTCCCAATATACTCTTTTTGAGCCATTTCTCCCAGTGAAGCTCTCTGTTCCAAGTAGGTCAGTTTCTTGAAGGCATGTGCTCTGTTCATTTCTACCTTCAAATCTTAACCTATATTATTTCCATTAAAGCAGGCTCCTGAGTTTATTTGTTTTTAAAGTGGTCTGTTTTGCTTATGCCAATTAAAATTCTGTGTATCAAAAAAGCCTAAATAAAACATGTCATTCCCATAATCTTTATTGGCATCTGCTGTTTATACCATAACATCTAATAACTTGTCTGTATGTGCTCTACTTGCTTCCCAGTTGCATTTTATTCATACATCTTGTCTGCTCAAACAAAGGACTGTTCTTTTGAGATCCAGGTTTGGTATTTTTGCTTTCTTGTCATTTTTCCTAATGCCTACCCCAGAGCTGACTGGACTGAGGAGGTGTTCTAAGGATACCAATTAAACTGAATCTCCAGAAAGCATTTTCAAATTGGGAGGCAGAGAATGGAGGAAATGGATACATAATATCTGCCATGATGGGTGTTTGTTATCTAAAGTAATCCTCACAAAATGCTGCCACGTATTTTTTTATTAACCTTACCTTTTAGAGACGAACAAACAGATGTTCACAAAAGCTAAGTTACTTGCCCAATGCCACATGGCTAGTGTGTGGCAGAGCCAGAGTTTGAAAACAGATGTTTGATGTCAAAACATTTCCTTTTTTCCCTCTTTTTACTCAATATGTTGCAATGGTAGCAATCTTTAAGACTGAGGAGTATGTTACTATGCATTCTTAGTGGGTAATTTCATGAAAAAAAAATAGTTTTGCCTACAAAATGGCATTATCATCTTTCTTTTAAAATAAAATTAAAATTGCGTAGAAGACAGCTTATCATTATCAAATAAAATATGGAAACATAAGGGGAATCATCAGGGAAATGAAGTCAATAGTTGGGGAAATAAAAACCTTGCCCAGCTTAGTTAAGAAATCCCAAGTTTAGACAAACTTCAGGCTCCCAGACTTTTTGGAGAGGCAGCAAGAATATCAAAGTATATTTTCTATTGCCTGGAAAAGGGTCTTTCAAAGATCCACATTGTTTTTCTTCATTTCTCTCTTGCTTAACTTTAGAAGACAAAGTAAGATAGTGCAAGTTTGATTTCTAATACTTTCCAAAACAAAATCTAGGCCAAGTATACTAAGAAGGCAAAATGGCAAAAAAGCAAATTTAAAAAAATTTTTTCATTAAAACCCAGTTCCTTTTTCTACCTATAAACCTCAACCACATTACCCAATCTCCCTGTTCCTGTGCCTCCAGTTCCTGTGCCTCCAGCTGCCCTGGAAACAGCGTATTTGTTTTATCTCTTTTTCTCTGGTAAACTTTTTCTTTCTCTTTGGTTTCTCACTGAATGGGGGACACCTGTGTTGTGTAGTGGACATGCTGGGGGGAGGCCAACTGCATCTCCTGAGCTATGGCAGACAGAGGGAGGGTTCAGCCTGTCTTACAGCAGGAAAACTCCCCCCGAGAAACTTTCAAGGCCTTTTTGTGAGATGACTACAGAAAAATACATTTTATTGACATCTTGGTCGTTTCCAGTTATTCCCATCATTTCTCCTGCCTGTGAGATCTGGAAACTCACATGCTAAGTCATACACATATAATTCCTCTAGCTGACAGACATCATTCGGAGGCTGCATAATAAGAGGAAGGGAAAGGGGGAGGGGGAAGGGGGGGCTTTATGAAGAGACTGAAGCTTTCCTTACATAGAAAAACCATTTCCCTTTATTCTAACCCCAGGCTTGTTTTAATTTCAAGCTATTAATTTGAAATAGCTAATCAGCTGCTACAGGCATACACGCACTGCCAGGATTGCAAAATACCTGCCCTTTTCTAATCAACCCCAAAGTGATCATGATTTATATGTATAACGTGCACTTAGTCTGTAAAGCCTGGGCACTTTGCATGAGATGATTTGTGGAGATTATTTGGTAGGATTTTCTAATTCATACTGATGTCTGAGAGGCCCATGGAGGATTCTCATATTTTCATGACTGAACAAGAGAGTGAACACACACATTTTTTAAAAAAACACAAACTCTAGGAAGAGGTTTCACAAAGCCTATTTTATGCATTTCCTTGGACAAATATCATTTTGTTTTGAATGTTTATCATTCTCCATGGGGTACTACTGGAAATGCCCTAGGAGTCCCTAAAGAGAAGTGAAGTTTACATGGCCTGAGTTCTCATTGCTGCTTCAATACCAAATAGTTACTGGGAAGCAGGATGGGTTTCTTCATTTAAATGAGAATTATTTGGTTTGGCTTAATGAAGCAAGGATTAACTGTTAGCCGTATCACTTAACCCACTGCTGTGATGTATCTATCTTTATTAAGGAAATCTAATACATTCTTGGCAGGTTGCAGCAACCTACACATTTGAGGGAATTGGTAAGAAAGAAGACTATTGATTTTAATTGGAATGACAGCAGGAATTTGAGCAGAATGCAGTAATCTACACTGAAATCAATGTTACCACTATCCCAGCTAGAGTTTGTATCCTGTCTTTCACCCAAATGGCCAATCAGATCTTCACTGACATTGCAAAGTGATGTCTTGACTACCCCTACTTAAATCCCACTCTGGAGATTCCATTTCCATAATGGGGCACTCTCTCAAGGGAAAACAGTTGTGCAGCATCATTAAGTGCCAAATCCAGCATAGCAACTTCCCCTGGAGTTCTGCCATTCAAGTCAATTGTAGTGTTGACCCAACTGAGATTATTCAATATCTTGGGAACATTATAATGCCAAGAAACATGGTGGCCAGTTTATACTTACTTAAATTTGACTCATCTTTCCCAGAAAGCCTTTCTTAAACTAAAGTTTATTCAATACAATAATGGAAATATACTCACCCTCCAAATGGGTAGATTCCTGAGGTCAAATGCTTTAATTATTGAGGACATTATAACATGAGAGACAGGGAGTCATGAGAAAGAAAAAGTCTGGCAAACAAGGGAAGTAACTGAGGATTTGTTTTTTAAATAGAAATTCTATTTGTACGCCGCTTCACAGGAGTGCTATTTTATTTCAGTGCCTGCCTCTCAGTGGTCTCAATATACTTTACCAATAACACCTTTTTATAATTTATGTGTCTCAGGTTCTGACTTTTGTAACTTCCAAACTATGCCTTTTGCCAGTAATAAGTAAGAATTTGAAAAATTCCAGCATATTCCTGAAACACCATTTGGGTAGAATAATTTTTTGTTCTTTTCCATATATCCTTATTATTGGTTCCTAGCCTAATATTTTAAGAGGGGAAGAAATCCTATCATGCCTAGAATAGGTATAAACATCATCTTCAGGCCCCTCTTTACAGACTTTACTATTCAGTGTTGGATATATGGAAAAATAAGCAGAAGAATACTGAATTAGCTTGTGTTGCATGTCACTAAGTTTCCAAATTTATAAAGTGAATCAGACTTCAGATCCAATACTTGCCCAATACTGTTTGCACAGTTATATTTTGAGCAATTATTTGCTGAAGATACGTCTGCAGAATACACGGATACCTTGGGAAGAGGTATTGATCATTTCAACTCTCCCCAGTCAATTCTGAACAAATGACTGTACATGTTGTTAAGGGAACTGAGCATGTTCCCTAAGGATGCCCCATAGTTTTTCTAGTCCAGTGTTTCTCTATTCCTGCTATCACAGTCATATTCCAGCTGAGGTAATCCCATCTTAATGTGCCTGTTACCTATCAAAATGGATGTCACAGTACATTTCCCCCGCAGGAGACCGCTTCTGTGGGTAAACGAGGCACATATATCTGGATTGTCACACACTCTAGAAATCCCCTGGGTCTTACAAATGCTCCAAATTTATAGCTGCTAGTTTTAGTGTATGTGGGTGTGTGGGTGACTGTCAATCAAACATGGAGCTTAACATTTACTGTGACTTTTTGTATTGAAATACAATTTCTTTTCTTCCTCTGTGGTAAGCTCAGAAATGGAGTGGAACAAGTTAATTAAAATACTGGTGGCTTAATACTTTTCAGCCACTGATAGTTTTCAGTCAGCTCTTCTCTGGAGCACTCTTTGTCATTGTAAAGCTAATCTGGAGCCAATAGGAAGATTTTTCTAAACATGAAATAATTTCTTCTAAGGTCTTTCTGCTCTCTCTCCTAAAATCTGAAGGAAACAGTCTCGTGGACTATTCGTTAATGCTTTGACCCCTCTGTGCTACCAATAGAATACGGGGATAGCGGGGGGAATGTCACGTTTTATGAGCACATACCTAGAAAACAGCTTTATCAGCAGGGATCAATTTGTCTTTTCCTATGCATTACTATTGAACTGTCTGCCCATCAGCAATCAGCTGACCCCTGAGGAATAAATGCCAACAAACTCCTTTGAAGGTTTTGAAGTTTATTTTGGGTCCTTGATGTCCTAGAAATAGAAATATACAAGAAGAAATTTATTCGTATGTTGGCTTCTTTGTACTTGGTGGAATTATTTGAAGAATTATTTTTAAACTAAAATATTTTATTATATAAGGAATGGAAATGTAGTCATGAAATGTTCCTTTTCCAGAAGTTGCAAACTGGCAGCCCACAGGCCACATCATGCCTGCAGGGATACTTTTCATGGTCTACCTGTTTTTGGTTTTTTTCTTTTCTTTTTTTTTTTTTTTGAGACATGGTTTCATTCTGTCACCCGGGCTGGAGTGCAGTGGTGTGATCACAGCTCAACTTCCTGGGCACAAGTGATCCTCCTATCTCAGCCTTGTCAGCAGCTGGGACTACGGGCATGCACAACCACATCCAGCTATTTTTTTTTTTTTTTTCCTTTTTACAGATAGGGTCTTGCTATGTTGCCCAGGGTGGTCTTGAACTCCTGGACTCAACTGATTATCCCACCTCAGCCTCCCAAAGCACTGGGATTACAGGAGAGAGCCACCATGCCCAGTTACATGTTTTTTATTAATTGAATTAGGAACCATTGTATGTGACCTGGAAATTTCACATAGAAATATGGCTTTGGAGATTCTTTTTTAAAAAAGTCTCCCAGTATGGGGTCTGTACTATCCCCAGAGAGGAGCTAGCAGCAACTGTCCCCTCTATATGAGGCAAGGCTTCTAGTAGCCACCTTTCAAAGGAGAGATGGGACCCCCTTTTATCAGGCATAAATCCTTAGCTGCCCTCTTTGGATAGATATGGGCCCTCCAGTTTGCCACAGTTGTTTCCTCCCAATGCAAACCCCAAATTCTGCTGTAGACTTACCAGAGATAGTTGATTTTGTAACCCCTGTTCTTGATGAGAAACTGTGACAAATGCTCATTTGAATTTCTTAAGTAACTTGCTTCCCAAGGAAACAAATTGTTCATTGAGCACCTATCATGTGCCAGGCACTTTTCTGGCCCTGTCTCACGTGATCATCACAACAACTCCAGCAGGTAGTTTACAGACAAGAGAAGTGGAGCTTGCGAGATGCAATAACTGGCCTGGGACTACACATCTCATAAGTGGATGAAATAAATTGTATTTCTATTGCCTGGTTCCAAAGCCCAGACTCTTCCACTAAACCTCTCAAACACTTCAGATGGCTCTACACACAATCTTATTCATTTTACCACATCTCTGTTGAGAGTAAGGAATTGAGTAGGGAGGTCTAAAAGGGAATGGGACATTTTGATTTTTTTCCCCTCATTTGCTACATCATCATTTTCTTCTTAGACCTGTAATAACATCACCTACTTTGGTTTTTGAAATTACTCATGACAAGCCATGAAACCTAACTTATGTGTGGCTTCTGTAGGCTACTAGAAAGTCAGCATCCACATGGCTGTCATTCCTTCACTGGCTATATAGTCTCCTCTTCAATTGCTGCAGAGCTGTATGGAGCTCAATTTGTAATAAAAGTGGTTTAGTGCAAACCATACATACATAATGGTCTTTGATTTCCCCCTCGGCTTTGAAAATCTCTCTTAATTATCTGCCTGTAGACTTGGAATTTCTTTGCCAAGTCTATCTTCATTTACTGAAGTGTCTCCAGAGTACTACTTTTAGAGGAATTTCTTCAGAAGTGGAAACTGGCCCTAAGCCCTCATGTTGAAGAAGGTCAGTGTAGCAATAACATTGACTTAAAACTTACTTCAGTAAGGAAGTCCCTTTAAAAAGGCACTCTGCCCACTCTGTTAAAAAGAAAAAAAAAAGTTGTGAAAATAGAAGTAAGGAAGGCAAAAAAAGAACACTGTAAAGCCACAGCTGGGAGAAGCAACAATTTAGTTGAGCTGATTCTCTGGTGTGTGGAGGAGGCCTTTCTTCTGTTCTGTGTGCCTCCGAATTCTGCTTACCCCAACACACTTGAACAACTTTGCTGATACCTTCATTCATAATTTCTGTCATCTATTCAGTTATTCATTCAAGCCTTCTCTGAACACCTATGTAAAATGATACTTCTCTATTCTTCTCTATCCCCTTGTGAGGCTTTATTCTCCTCTTGTCACCCTTATCACCAGTCCATTATATTGTATGTCCGATTGTTTTATTTTTGTTTATCTCTGTTACCTAAATGTAAGGTCTCTGAGGACAAGGACCTAGCCTGTTTCATTTATTGCTATATCCCTAGCACCTTGTGCATGGCACATAGTAGGAACTCAGTAAATATAAGTTATTGAACTTCTATGTATTTAGGATCTAAAAATGAATAAGACATGATTCCCACCTTCGAGGCATTCATAGACTTTTTAGAGAGAGATATAAACGTAAATGCATCTTGCAGTATGAGAACTTGATGGGTATGCATGACTTCAGCAAAAGTGATTTAACTGATTAACTGTTGCACTATGTGAGTGTGATGATTAATTTTCTGCATTACCTTAAATGGGGCATGGGTTTCCCAGATATCTGGCCAAACATTATTCTGGATGTGTCTGTGAGTGTTTGGGGATGAGATTACCGTTTGATCTGATTGATAGACTGAGGGAATCAGATTGCCCTCCCTGATGTGGGTGGGCCTCATTTAATCAGTTGAAGGCCTAACTAGAACAAAAAGGCTGACCCTCCCTGGAGTGAGAGGGAACTCCTCTCACCTGACTGCCTTGAGCTGGAACATTAGTCTCTTCTGACTTTCAGAACTGGACTGAAACACAGGCTCCTTTTGGGTCTTGAGCCTGGTGACTTTTGGACTGGAACTACACATTGGCCCTCCTGGGTCTCCAGCTTACTGAATGCAGATCTAGGGAGTTTTCAGCTTCCATAATTGCATGAACCAATTCCTTATTGTTCCTTACTCTGTGTGTATGTGTGTGTGTGTGTGTGTGTGTGTGTGTGTGTGTGTGTGTGTGTGTGTCTATATGTGTGTCTATGTGTATATCCTGTAGACTGATAGGATATATCTACATATCTACACAAATAGATATATCTATATATCTATAGGTTACATCTACATATATAGATATATCATATTGCTTCTGTTTCTCTGAACCCTGGCTAATACAATGGGCCAGACATACAGACTTAAAAGCATCATACCCTGCTTCTCTAAGAGACAGATGCCAACTGGAATTAGATGTGCAAGTGGTCTACTAAGAGAAGAGCCTCTGAAAGATAAAGGACAAAGTGAAGGGAGCTGGAGGAGGTGGAGGAAGCCTGCAGCCCATGATGCAGCTCTGAGACCTGTGAAAGGAGAAACAGAAGAAAGGGTTGAGTAGGAAGTGCTTCAGACCAAAGTGCAGTTCTGAAAGCTGTGGCCAGCCTGATGGAGAGTCCCTGAACCAAAGGTGCCCATTTGAGGAATCCCCCTTTAGGCAGGAATGACCCAGCTCTAGCACCTACCACTGTAGTCAGTCATGACTGGGGCAGCGTGGGGAAGTGTGACCTGGAAGTGAATGCTGCAGTCAATCCAAGGTACAACAGCTGAAGACTGTGAATCAACTGTGCCCCACACAATAGGCCCTCCCACAGAGAGATTCGAACAGGGCACCTTCATGACCCATTCTTCTGGCATGCCCTTCTGAGGCTGGGGGTGGGCTTTCACAAGTTCTGACCATCATAGAATCTCTATGTAGTAAAGATAGTATGTTCTTAAAGTGGAGTAGGCGCTCCCTAGGAACTTGTCTTGAAGCTTATGTTCTTATTTAGATCATATATTTACCAAAGCTAATCTTGGAGCCATCTCTGCTCACATGCAAGAGTGGGCCAGGCTGAGGAAAGATGATGGTGGGAATCTAGGAAAAGGAGGGGCCTGGAAGCTGGACTCCTTTTCTATTCTGCTGAAGCCAGAGACTTGGGAACAGCAGGCACCTGCCATCCCAAGGTGCTGGGATGGGAGGAGGACTTGGTTTTTGAAACCAATAATACATCAATCCATGGGCAAACTTTGGTACCCACCCTCTATTTGACAGACCTCTGGCTGATCTCAGCCCTGCTTTGGATACATTGCAACAGAACTGGGAGAAATATGGCAGAGATCAGCTCTCCTTAGTTGAAACAGAAAATCCCCCGAGGATAGGCAGGAAAAGATACTAGACTACCTGTTCTTCTGATAAATCATATATAATGCTTGTTTGTTAAATGATTATAAATCTAGTTCTTTCTTTTATTCCTCCTTTAGGATGAAAATTTATTACCAATTCAGAAGATTAGTGTGGGCTGGGCTTCCTCTGTAAACATTTCCCTCTTTATTATATTTCCCCTACTCTGCAAATTAAGAGAACTGCCACTTAAAGCCTGTAAAAAACAACCCTGTCAATTAACTCTGATGGAGTCATAGTGATGAAATATTAGCTCGTGCTAGACAGGAATCTGGAGATCCTTTATTATTACATATAGAAAGAAATGAGTGATTACCCAAGGTCACCTGGCCGACTAACTGCAGAAACAGGCTGGGACCCAAGGCTTTGGTTCTCAGGCTCGAGCTCGGCTCACCATGGCAGCCTTGTTTTCTTCTCTGATTGTATCCTGTTTTTTGTTTGTTTGTTTGTTTTGTACTTTTATGCTAGAGAATACTTGGTTAGCCAAAGATTTTTTCATAACCTCTGTAAAGCATGTATTTCCCTTTTTTAGGGAACCACTTTTTTCTCTGGCTCAGTTTTGTGCCCCAACTTAATGGAAAAAGAAAATTGTCTTGCTGCAAGAGCCTATAAAAATGCCATTTCTTTGAAAACTGGCAATGGCTAACCCCTAACATAAACCTCTGAAGGGAGAAAAGGACGGAGAAGCCAAGGTGCACAAATCGCTCAGCTTTGCGACTGGTAGAGCTAACACTTGTTTACTGATGTAGATGGTTCCAACAGCTGCTTGTCTGCAGACTCAGAAACTTCTCTGAACTAGAAGGAACTTTGACAATTATCTGTGAGGAAACAGAAAGAACATGTCCCGTGAGCACCGTCACAGGGCAGAGTCAGAACCGGAACCCACGCCTTCCAACTCTTAGTCAGATGATTGTCTGTGACAGAATATTTGGAAGACTCCAAGGATGAGGCTTTTAATTTCAGACCAGCAAGTGCAAATTGGGAAGTGTGTCAAAAGTCAGTACATTGATTATGATAATCATTGTTGAGCCCTTATTATGTTCCAGATGCTGTTGTAAGGGCTTTATAGGGATTGAGTACTTCTTTACACTGGGCTATTAGTCAGCTTTCGCCAGGCTGTGTTACAGCAGTAACCCCCAAATCTTAGTGGTTTGCAGTAACAGAGGTTGTAGGTGGTCCTGATGGGTAAGACTCCTCCAAATGGCTTCTTCAATGCAGGATCAGGGTGAATGAGAAGACCCTATTTGAGACATGTCATTCTTGTAGCAGAGAGAAAAGGGCGCAATGGCCCAGAAAGCCTTTGCTCGGTCAGGGCATATGTCATGTCCACTGAAATGCCACTGATCATGGCAAGTCACATGGCCAAGCCTGATGTCAATGAAAGGAACACAGCAAGTCACATGACAGTAGGCAGGAATAATGTAGCAGACTAGCAGACTAAATATTTCTGTTCCCCCAGAATTCATGTGTTAAAATCCTAATCCTTAATGTGATAGTAGTAGAAGGTGGGACCTTTGGGAGTTGATCAGGTCATGGGGGTGGGGACTTCATGAATGGGATTAGTGTTAAAGAGACCCGAGAGATCTCTCTCATCCTCTGTCTGCCATGAGGACACAAGGAGAAGCCATCCTCTCTTGCCATATGAGGACACAAGGAGAAGTCATCCTCTCTCTGCCATATGAGGACACAAGGAGAAGTCATCCTCTCTCTGCCATATGAGGACACAAGGACAGAAGAGGGCCCTTGCCAGAACCCAAGTATGCTGGCATCATGATCTCAGACTTCCAGCTTCCAGAACTTTACAAAATAAATGTTTGTTTTTTAAGCCATCCAGTCTATGGAAATTTGCTATAGCAGCCAGAACAGCAGCTAAGACAGATGTGTGTATGTGTGTGTGTGTGTGTGTGTGTGTGTGTGTGTGTGTGTGTGTATCTCTCTCTGTGTGTGTTTTAACATGAAAGGTAGCAAAATATTTGAAACAATATTGCAATCTATCACAATGAGAATCACCACTTAACATTTATAAGCTCATCCAATCTTCACAACAAAACCTATTAGGTAGATAAAAATATCATCTGTTATCTAAAGCTTATACAACAAATGAGAGACAGAGCTAGTATCTGAACCCAAGCAGTCGGCCTCAAGACTGATCCTTAATCAATAGGCCATGCTGCTTTTCATGATTTGCTGCCTTTCATTTGCTAACCCTCTGTCAGACACAGTTCCCTTCTCCCCCACTCCCTCCACCAACTGGTAAAGTCAGCCAAATGCCTAATGCCGAGACTTCAGCCATCTGTTATTTTTACCTACGTTGCCACATTCATTTATTTATTCAAAAATATATATTGAGCATCTGTGGACATGACGTGATACAAAGCAGTAGGCAGAGAGTGGGTACAAAGATACATCAGAAATAGATGATGGGTTCTGTTCCCATGAACCTAGTGGAAATATATATAACTAGAAGAATAAATCATAAACACATATGAACCTACAATTAAATTGCTATGGGAAAGTCAGAAGAATAAGCGAATTATTCTGGTGAAGGAGCCCTAGAAAAAGATGGGAGAGAGATATTTGGTTGTCTTTGAAGGATAGATGGAGTATGAAGGTGGGCAGATGGAAGGGAAGGAAAGGAATGCATGAAGATAGAGCATGAGGACATGTGATGGGGCCACAGAGCCATTAGTTCTAGGCCACATTCAGGAGGGCCCACAGAAGAGTTTATACCCTGATTCAGGAATGCATACAGTGGCAATACTAAAGACGTCCTCTGTCACCCTATTTTAAACTGTTCCAGTACTGGATCACACTGCCTGTGCTGACTAGGAATGAATATTTTTATAAACCCTGTAATTATCTTTGAATAGCACCATTATGTGACATTGTGTTTTGTAGACACTAAAAGCATTAATTTGATAAATGTTATCTTTGAAAATATATCAAATTTTTAAAATCTTGTTTTGGCTTTTCTTCATTTCTAAAAAAATATATCAGCAGCTTCAAAAAAAGAAAGCAGATTTCATGTCTTTCAATGTCTTTACAGTAAAACACGGTGGGAAGAAAATACAATCATTTTGGCTGCGAAAAAATCATTCAGTTCATACTTCAGCAAATATTTAATGAGCACTTAGTATAAACAGGGTCTTATTCTAGGTGTTGGGGATGTCGCAGTGAAGAAAGGGTACACATTTCTGTAGTCATGGCATCTGCATTCTACTGAGTATATAGGCGAAGTAATGAAAAGCTAAATTGAGCATTTGTGGAGGAACCAGACTTTGATTGCCAGGCTAACTAGTATCATTTTATTTTTCTGCAGACAGTGGGGAGTCATCGAAGGTTTTCTGCAGGGACATGATGAAAGCTAGGCTTTGGGGGTTAATCGAGCAGTACTATGGTAGGTGGAGGTGAACTAGAAAGGGACTTGGGTGGAAGAAGAGGCATTCAGAAAGCAGTTCATGCCATGCAGAAGCAGTTCATGGTGTCCAGCAGTTGCAAAACTGGTCCTAAAGTGGGGTAGGCAGAGTGAATGCAAAGGTTGGACAAGATGTAAAAGATCCCCATGAGATAAAACAGCAGGGGACGAATTCCTCATTGTGTGAATGTGAAACCAAGGGAAAAAGGAAAATCAAAGTTCCTGTGGGTTGCAGCCTCATCTCTGGTAAGGGCAAGATGGTTTAGCCCAGAGTGGGCTTTGGCATCAGATGACCAAAGTCTGGTCTGACATTTAACAGCTGTGAAACTTTGGGCAGGTTGGTTAATCTCTCTGAGCTTCAGTTACCCCATCTGTAAAAGTGAAAAATAATTCCTAACTGCAGGATTAAATAAGATAATAAGTGTAAAGCACAGAACACAGACAGCTCCCAGTGGCTTTTTAGTGTTATTATTATGATTACATGGAAGATGAACTGCCTTGGGGGATGCATTTGAAGTAACTGCTGGTCATCCAGAGAGAGATGTTGAGCATTTTCTGTGCTGAACGCTTGACAAACCTCATCTCAGTTTGTCCTCACAACAAGCCTATGAGGAAGATATGGTTGTCATTACTATTTTACAAATGAAAAGAATGAGATTTAGTTAACTAAACTTAGCCCAGTCTAAGGAACTAGTGAGGTGCAGAACTCGGATCCCCATGACTCCAAAACCTTAAAATATTCAAGGTTCGGAGCAAACCCAGAAGATGCACTTAATATAATTTAAAAACTCTAACTCTCGCTGGCCACCCATCCTCAAACGCCTCCCATACCCACCACTTGGCTGGCCCTGATTCTCCTGCGTGCTTATGAAGGAATGAGGTCAGTCTGAAGGCAGCTGCCCTGCCCATCTCAGCGGCCTCTTTCGGTGGATTAGAACAGATTTTGCTGTTTCTGCTCAGATACTTATCAGTCAGCATAATCACGGTCATAGACAGCTCTTTTGGCCCTGGAATGGTAGTCACTGTCCTTCCAGATTTGCTATGTCCTATCTCTGTTAATATTCACCAAGCTGCCTGGGGCTGGGAGTTAACGTGATTGAAACATACCAACCGAGGAGTCAAGACCCAGGTTCATTTTAGGCCTTTACCACTTACTACCTGTTCGATTTGGCAAAAGTTTCTTTTCCTTTTTGAACTTCTTTCTCTTCTTCATTTGCAAAGCAGAGATAATGACCCCAGGTTCAAACCAATCAACAAGGAAATGAAGACAATCTGCAGAAGGAATCACTGTGCCACTAGCAACCATTCTCTGTGACACCCCCCAGTCCTAACAGTGCCCAAATGGAAGAATGAGAAAGATGCGGACTTTTAGCCCCAGAAGATGTCACGAGATTCATGAGCCATAGAATATACCCCAAGGGAAACATCTTCCTGACCCTTTCATCAGACTGCCTTGACCTTCCGTTAGACCTATTTTAATTCTTCTTTTGTTTCCCAAGTGCAGTCATATTGACTCATTTTTCACTCAAGAAAAAGTGTAGCATTCACAGGAACAGTTCTGTCCCTCTTGTTTCGATATTAACTTCAGCATTACCTGTGTAGATTACAGGTTTCTGATCCAAAACAAGCTCTACTTAAAACAGAATGGAAGCAGCTCTCGGACTCACTTAGCAGGTTAATATCAAGCATGTTAATAGCTTTGCCATTGCTCAGCGAACAGATTCTAGCAACAAAGACTACTATGGTGTTCTTTCCCAATAATTTTCTGGGTATGGATCCACAAACTGGCTTTCAGAAATTTATGGCACAAAGATGGCATTTGCCAGCCAGTATTTGGAAAGAATCTGATATTCTCAGAAGAAAGTATGATGTAAATTGTTCTGTATGATATTAACATTGCTTCTATTCGAAGTGAATCCCTTTAACATATTGGCCGAGCACAGTGGCCCATGCCTGTAATCCTAGCACTTTGGGAGGCCAAGGCAGGCAACTGCTTGAGGTCAGGAGTTCAAGGCCAGCCTGATCAACATGGTGAAACCCCATCTCTACTAATTATATAAAAATTAGCCAGATGTGGTGGCAGGCGCCTGTAATCCCAGCTATTTGGGAGGCTGAGGCAGGAAAATCGCTTGAACCCGGCAGGTGGAGGTTGCAGTGAGCCAAGATACATCACTGCACCCCAGCCTGGATGACAGAGCAAGACTCTATCTCAAAAAATAAATCAATAACTAAAATAAGATAAATAAAATATTAGCTCATCTCACTGAGCAAAGACCTGCCTTTCTATTAGCATTCACTTCTCACACTGCCTCACAGGCAGGCGTTTTCATGTTTTCCCTTTCTTTTCCTTTAATGTACGATCTGGCCTGTCTAAGGAGACACCGAAATGCCAGAGCAGTCAAGCGAATAATCGGCATTTACTGTGGGCTCTGCCACATTTTCCAACCAGAAGGACGGCAGAGTTGAATGAGTGGGGGTCTTTGCATGTGGCTTTGTGCAGCAGGCCTGCCAAGCATTACTATTCCAGCCCTTAAACCTGTGCCAGACTGTTAATGTCTTAATGCTTATTCAAGTGTCAGGGAGTGCTGGCAGATGTCAGAGAGAATGGGAGGCTGTCAATAAGGAAATTACTTACATTCACAGGGTGATTGCAGCAGTCTGTCAGGTAGCGTTTGAGAGGATGTCATGCTGAAAGAAGGAAGCCAAGGAAAAATAAAAAGGGTGGCAGCAAACAGCATTGAAGGAGGGTCTTTTAAAAAAATTGTTTGGGGATTTTTTTTTTTTCTTTTATTTCTGGACCTAAACTTCAGACACAGCAGTCACACACAGGTCAAGGAATAAATAAGAAGGTATTTCCTATTTGTGGAGACCTTAAACATAAGAGCTGGGGGACAAGGGGGCTTTTGTTGCTTGACACCGACAAAAAATTAAAGCTCTTTTCTGAGATGGCAGCAGGAATTAGCAATGCATAGGGTGTTCCATGAGTTATGTATGTCATCCAACAACCCTTTACCTACCTACTATGTGCTAGGTGTGGTCAATAATGCAGTGACTAACTGTACACAGGAAATACATTTTTAAAACACATTTTTAAAATTCTAAGCGGGGAAAGACATCCTCTTTGCTGTGCAGTTTTAAGATGAAGAATTTGAATCAAGTAGTATCTCACCCATGTAACTTTCACAGCGCCTGACTGTCTTTGCTTGCATGGGAAGGGGACTTGAAGAATGAGCTTCTGGAGAAGGCAGTCTTGCCTTTAAAAGCGTCTCTTAGTTGTTCCGGATTTGCCATGGTGATTCTATTTATTACCTCCTTATGCCTGGAAAGTTCTATTCCTGTCTCTTTTATTTTACTGGTCTTTATACTCTCCACCTTATCCCTCCAGGGAGAACCTCCTCAGGAGCTTATGATGGAGTTACATCTCGATTAACCTATCATAAGTAAAAAATATCATAAATAGAAAATACATTGATACTTTCTGACAAACCTATTGTAAATTTGAAAACTTTGAAGTTGAACTATCCTTAAGTTGGAATCTGTGGGTCTGTGGGTGTGCTTGGAAGAGGAGGGAGCAAAAATACTGTTGTCATTAGTCAGTAGTCAGATGCAATTGTCTAATTACATGGGAAAAAATGTGATCATAGTTACGAAACTTACATTTTAAATGAAAAGTCAGCCCCTCAGAATCACTCTGGAAACGTGAGACATCTTCAGTGCTCATCCTTGATGATGAGAAAAACACCCTTGCATTTAAAGAGAACGTGGCAATTCCATTCATAGTTAATGGTGATTTTTTAGGGCTGTCATTACTTAATGTCACATTTTCATTGTAACATAGCTCCCTTCCATATTGCAGAATTTAATCCAGAAGGAATAACAGAGAGGATGTGAGTCACATTTGTTAGTTAGCTTTGGTCTGACCAGTCAAAGAAAAGCAAATCTTTTCCTGATGGAAACTCCAGAGCTGATGGTGCTCAAGAGTACAAGAATCAAGGACAGAGTCAACCAGACTCCTGAAAGATGCTGCTGCAGTGATTGTCTCGGTGGGGGACAAAATCAGCTGGGTGAAATAGGGGGTAATAGCTAAAGTCCAGATGTGGCCTGGACAGATTCCTATGCCCCCGCTCTGTACTGCCCTTCCTGTCCACAGTTCCTCTCTCCTCCCCCAGATCAAGAGGGGTGGAGTTGGGATTCTGGATAAGAATGTGCTCAGGTCCACATCAGCACAGCCCTCTCCCCAGGAGCATCCTGCCTACCTGCTGGCCTGCCTGTGTACTCATGGAATTTTCAGGGCGCATACCTCAATCAGTTTACACCAGTCATGGATGAGGCTCCCGGCCTTTTGAAGTGTCCTCTGTACCTTTGAAGTGCTCTCCCCAAGGAAGCATAAGCAAATTTCTGGGAAAAAAGTAGAGCAGGACTTAACCTATCCCCAGGGAAATTCTTCCAGAGATACCTCGCATTTCAGGATAGAGTAAATAAGCTTTTATGAAGACATAAAAGGCTTTCCATCTTGTTCTCGCTAAGCTGAAGCAGAGAACAATCAGGTTGGAAACTCTCTACCATCCACATATTAGCTCTGAAATATCTTTCTTACTTAGAGCTGTAGCTTCTCAATGCCCACCTCCACTGGCCTTTACACCAACTACAGACAACCTAACCTTTTCTCCTATGTGCTGGAATATTAAGCTGTGGGTAAAAGAGCATATTAATCAGTCAATCCAGGAATAACACTGAAAGATATACTTAAAAACACAGAAAAACATGCACTCTGTATACACAATCAATATCATGGCAAAATTCTGGAAATGCCAGAAAAACATTAACGAATAATTAAATTTCCCATGTGCATTTATTTTCCCACTTGGTTACTGCTTATTTTACTAACTCTATTAAAAATCTGACATCCATTGGAATCACTCTATTTTTTACAAATTAAAATCCATAGTATTTTTAAAATATTTTCTTCCTGCCCCCATCCTTTCTAATGTTATGATGGCTACCATGCTCAATTTTCATATTTCTTGTATCCTGTTCTCTAATGGGATACCTGTCAAGAGGCAAAGAGAAAAATAATATCACAAAGCCAATGACTATCATTTATTAAGTACTTACAAAGTGCTGGGATAACCTCTTTGCATTTATTATGTTACTAAGACTTTAGGACAATCCATTACCCTTATTTCCTAGGTGAGAATTAAAGTTTAGTAATGTTAACTCAAGAACCTTAAGGCCGGGAGTGGTGGCCCACACCTGTAATCCCAGCACTTTGGGAGGCTGAGGTGGGCAGATCACCTGAGGCCAGGAGTTCAAGACCAGCCTGGCCAACATTGTGAAACCCCATCTCTACTAAAAACTACAAAAATTAGCTGGGCATGATGGTAAGTGCCTGTAATCCCAGCTACTCAGGAGGCTGAGGCATAAGAATCGCTTGAACCCAGGAGGCAGAGGTTGCAGTGAGCCAAGATTGTACCACTGCACTTCAGCCTGGGCTACTGAGCGAGACCCTGTCTCAAAACAAAATATAAAACAAAAACAAAACAAAGAACCCTAAATTAGTAATTCTAGTTCAAAGGTCATTTCCTCAGAACCACCACCCTCAACTAGGACATATACCTCTTACATGTTTTTTTTTAAATCTTATCATAACATTTTGAATCTTTCCTTCATTTTTCTTACATTTGTAATTTTTAGATTTATTTGCAATTATTTGATTTAAGTGTATTTCCTTGTTAGACTTTAAATTTTAAGACAGCAGAAACTATGTCTACTTTTGCTATTACTTAATCTGTTACTTAGTAGGATTATAATATATACTGAATGAATCAATATTAGAATGACTTAATTAATATGTGAACCCTTGTCGGTCTAACTTCAGAATTTGAAAGCTTTACTTTAGACAGAAAAATTGCTTTTAAATTAAATCCTAAGTGAGGAAATATACAAAGTGATACACAATATGCAACACTGAGTAGTGCTAAACAAGCTACCTGCGTTTGAATCCGAGCTCCACTACTTTTTAGCTGTTTGATCTTGGACATGTTCCTTAATCTCTCTGTGTCTCAGTTTCTTCATTTGCAGAATAATAATAATAAGAGAACTCACCTCGTGCAGTTATGAGGGTTAAATGAATGTGCAACTTCTCAGAATAGCACGTGGTACTTAGAACGTTCTGTGTATGAGTTGAATATTATTATTACTCAGTTACTTACTTGATATAGAGAAATAAAATATCCCAGGCTAATTTCATTTAAAGAACTCTAGGTGATAGCACTTATTCACTGACTCAAACCACCTGTTCTGGTCCTTCTGGTTGGAGGATCCTAAAAATGTTCATCTTAAAAAAGGTCTTTTATCTTTCAAGAAGAAAACACCCAACATGAATCCATCTTGAGATTTTTACTAATATTTTACTCTACAAATTTAGAAAGGAAATATTTAGTGAAGATAAATGATGTGTAAGTTTTGAGCATATATTCCCTTAAAAAAAGTCTCTAATACTCTCCCACTGGGCCGACATCCTCTACAATCTTTATCAGTAATTGTGGAATGAGGAATAGCAATCGGAAGGCCTGAACAGAGTTACACAGTGCCAGATCCATCACAACTCAGCTACCTAATAGCTGCTTCTCATCTCACTTCCACAATTAGAAAATGGAGATTACATTGACTAGATTGTTTTGATGGTTACATGAGATAAAGCCATAAAGACCTTGTTAGGTCAGAAATGCTTAGTAAAAGTTTTCCGTAACATCCCTCCACCCTTATGCTTCTACTTAAAACCGTCGCAACCAGGACTTGATCACCTCTCCCCTATCCTTTTGTGCTTTCTCTGAACACTTTAATGTTTCTCCAGCCTTCCTATGACTGGAGTAACCAGGTGATGCCTCTCCTTCACATTTTCTATGAGCTCTCAAGGCCAAGTAATAGAATTAAAGTAGTAGAAAAAAGAGTCATTCAGTCAAAACATGTGAATGAGAATTTGTCTTCATTTCTACTTCTGACTGGCTACTTGATTTTCAGCAAGTTACTTAACCTACCTAGGTTTCCTTTTGCTCTTCTATAGGAGTGAGACTCCATGAAGCGTGTTCTGGAATCAACTTTTTTCCCCCTCTGCCCTATCTGTTTATATCTGTGTCATAATTGCAGTAACAGTAGTACTACTTTCATTTATACTTTCCAAAGTCTTTTATATTTATTGTGTTATTTGGCCACTATATCAACATTGTGAGGTACTCCAAGTTAGGCACTCCACCTCCAGATAAAGAAATTGAGAGCTAAGCCAGAGAAAGAATGTTTGACTTGGCAAGGTCACAGAGACCCTAGAACCCATATATTTTACTATGCTAGGTCAGGCTTTTATGGTGCATCTATTGTATGCATTGCATTGGACAAAGTGCTAATGATAACAGTCCCATACTTTTTTGTAGTAGAATACGTGCACAAAGATAAGCGATAACCCAAAGCAGTAGATGCTAAGAGGTAAATGAGTAAACCGCAGTTACTTTTTATCTTATTGATTTGCCCGTGGAAAAATAATTCCTTCTTTTCTTAGATGAAATTTTCTCCATTATTGTGTGAGATAGCTTTCCCCTCTCTTGGATTCCATGGAGAGCTTGATGGGAGAAAAAGATTAATTTTACTTTGATACCATTACTTCAGTGTTACGTAAGCACATGCCTTGGTTTGGATAGCTTTCAACAGTGGTCTGTTTGGACTTTAAATAGTGCATGTTTAAGTGTAATCTAAAACTTTGGAATTCTGTAGAGCAACAAAAATCAACATTGGAAATTATCATGAGAAGGTTTTTCTTCTGAGTTTTTTCCCTGAGTCCATTTTCAGAACTGAGTATATGAGAAGTAAGGAGAGTTTCGGTTTCATTTTTAGCGAAACTGGTAAGTAATAGAATTGATTCTGAAACTCCACAACAAGAATAAGGGATATAAGACTGTCTGGGATACTTTCTACTCAGAAATGTACATTTCCCAGGAGTTTTGATAGGGATTTTCCAAAATCTTTAGATTTTTGAATATGTGCTATATTTATGCAGTTCAAACACAATAAAATATGACAAAGTGTCTTGTGAAAAGTTTCCTTCCTGTTTCTCCCACCCACTGTCTTACACCCACCAAGTTCCCATCCCCTCCCCTAAATAGCTAACTACTTACCAGTTCCTTATTTATCTGACGCCCAATTTTTCATGTATAAAATATTGCAGTACAAATGTATATTCCTTCTTGTTTCCTTTTTAAAAAAAACAAAGAAACAAACAAACAAAAAAACAAAAACAGTGTCTTGTTCTGCCTCCCAGAGTAAGACCTGAGCTCAAGTGATTCTCCCACCTTAGCCTCCTGAGTAGCTGGGACTACAGGCATGCACCACCACATCTAGTTAATTTTTTAAAACATTTTTTTCTCACTATGTTGCCCAGGCTGTTCTCTCACTCCTGGTCTCAAGTGATCCTCCTGCTTCAGCCTCCCAAAATGTTGGGATTACAGATGTGAGTCATCATACCTGGTCTCCTCCTTTTAGATATATTGTAAGATACTCTACATAATGATTCTATATATTTTCTTCACTAAACAATATATCGGCATTCCATATCAATACGTAGTGTCCCTGTGGTTTCCTATTATACTGCAGTGTGTTTGATTCTGTTATTGCATTTTATTTTTTAAATAAATACAATTTGTTCATCCAATTCACTAATGATGGATATTTAGTTGCTTCTAATCTTTTCTCACAATGGAATGAGTAATGTTCTTTATGTGTTATTTCACATAATGAGTGGAAGGTATCTGTATGATAATTTTCCTTAGTTGGTATTATTTGATGAAAACATATATGCATTTGTATTCCTCCACTGTGGTAGATTTTCTTACGAGTTAGAGGAAAAGATCTCAGAATTAGTTTTAATTTACAATTTTGCTATTGTGAGTGAGAGTGACCATTTTTTTTTGTCAGTATAAAAGCCTTTTCAGATACAAACTGTATGTTTGTGTCTTTTTCTGATTTTCTATTGGATTATTAATGATTTTCACTTAGTAACATTACAGTAAATAAGTGTATATTAATCATTTCCTAAATTTGCTATGGTTCTCTTTTTTTTTTTTTTTTTTTTGAAGGCAGTCATTCTTGACTCCTTTTTATTTGAAGCTACAGGTGTAGAATTGTAGCAATCACGTATGAATCATACACTGTTTTTCATTCTGTTCTTAGGATTTGGCCAAAGTCGAATTCAAATAGAAGCATAGCTATACCCCAAATCCTTCTCTTTCAATAGCATTCCTCCACATGGTTAAAATTTGCTCAGTATCTTTAAAACAACAGTTACAACTAAGACAAACTCCTGATCTTTCTTTCACCTTAAGTAATTTTGGAATCATTCTACCAGTCATTAAAATAAGAACTGGAAGAACTGGTAATGTGAAAAGAAAAACAGAGAGTGAATTGTCTGCAGCATAACTAATGTAACACTATAGCTAAATGATTGTTTGCTCATTTTTCCTTTCTCAGAAGTTTGAAAATGGTTCTTTTCCCATTGATATGTAGTTTTCAGAAATTTGCAAAGTAGTGGCCTGTTGTGATTTCTCTAAAGATGCTATAAAATTAACCTGTTGGCGTCATAGTACGCCATGTAGTAAAAATAAGAAAAGTCAGAGTATGAAAGGAAGAAGATGAGGTTGCCTGTATGCTGAATGTTAACTAATTAATAATTAATTCAGCATGTAATATTGAGTAGTGATTATGAGCCAGGCCATCTGCTCAGCTCTGAGAATATGTAGTAGTAAATAAGAAAGGTGTACCCCTTGCCTTTCAGCACTTATATTCTAAACCAGCTTCTTTTTACCTCGGTTCACACATGAAAATCACCTGGGGAGCTTTACAAAATTACCAATCCCTTTGTCCAAGTCAAGAATTTCTAGGGGTATAACTCAGGACCAAATTTTTTTTAAAACTCCCCAATGATTTCTAAGTGAAGCCAGAGTGGAAACCACTAGTCTAGCCAGACCTCAGAGATAGCTAGGAAACCACACAATATTTTGAAGAGGAAGTGGTCATGGAAATTTTGATGTGAAGTAATATGAATTACGTAGCATTAACTTGGAAACATTCTTGCCACAATGTTTCACTTAAAAGCAATAGAGGCAAAAGACCTGCATTCCATCCTATAAATAACATAGAGGATAGAAGAACAAGTTAAATGACACTTTGAGGAAAAATATCAAACAAGTTCAGAAACTGGTACTAAGCCTAATGGCCTGGCTTCTTCAAAAAAGACAATGTCAAGAAAAGCAAGAAAAGGTTGGAAGTGAGGTAAGAACTGATAAAAAATTAAAAGACAATAAAGAAACACCAACCAAATATAACACATGAACTTTGAGTATATCCTGGTTCAAAATGTCCTTGGGGACAATTTAGGAAATTTAAATATGTACTAGAAATTAGATCATATTAGGGATATTAGGGGATATTGTTGCTGTTTTTTAGGTGACAATTATATCATTATCTATGCACAATAATGTCCTCATTTATTTATTTTTTTCAAGATGGAGTCTTGCTCTGTCAACTAGGCTGGAGTGCAGTGGTGCGATCTTGGCTCACTGCAACCTCCACCTCCTGGGTTCAAGCAATTCTCCTGTCTCAGCCTTCTGAATAGCTGGGATTACAGGTGCCCGCCACCACACCCAGCTAACTTTTGTATTTTTAGTAGACACAGGGTTTCCCCATGTTGGCCAGTCTGGTCTCAAATTCCTGACCTCGTGATCCACCTGCCTCAGCCTCCCAAAGTGCTGGGATTACAGGCGTGGGCCACCGTGCCCAGCCAAGAATGTCCTTATTTTTAAAAGATTCACACTAAAGTATTTTTATGGGTGTCTGCAATTTTCAAATGGCTCTTCAACAACACAAAATGAAATCACACATATAGATAAGTAAATACAGTCACATTTTTTAAAGGAGTTTGGAAAAGGCCGAGGTATTAAAGCTGAAAGAGGCTACTGAATAGTGATGATAATTATATTTAATTAACTACGGTTTCTTGAGTGAGTTCTATGTTCCAGATAATGTGCTAATGACATTATATGCATGATTTAATTTTATTTTTAAAATAAGCTTGATTATTTTAATCTTATGAATGAGGAAACTGAAGCTTGGAATGATGGAACCACGTGTTCAAGTTCACACTGAGCTAGGATTTGAACCAAGTTCTTCCTGTTTCCATTGTGGGTGGTCTTGATCATTATGCAGCTTTGCTTCCACCCTAAACTGTAACATAAGCACTGAGGTAATGGAAAGCCCATTTGCTTTGGATTTACTTCAGTTACAGCACTTATTACAATGCAAATTCACCTAATTATTTATGTGTCTGCTCCACAGACTATGTCCTCCTTGTCATACAAAGAACATAGTCTTTGGAATCAGGCCCAGCTGGGTCCAAATCTTGGCTTTGTAATTTATTAGATATTTGTTCTTAAGCAATTTATAAACACTTTTTCTGAGCTTCAGGTTTCTCTTCCATGAAGATAGAGATAATACTACGTGCTGAATAGGGATTGTTATGCAGATGACATAAATATATGTGGAAAGTACTTACCACAATCCCTGGCATATATATATATGTGTGTGTGTGTATATGTATGTGTACTCATGTATATATACACACATATATGTATATGTTTATACATATATATGTATATACGTATATGTGTATATACATATGTATATATATGTGTATGTATATATATACGTGTGTGTGTATATATAGTGCTCAGTAAATGTTAGTCATTCCCTACCCACCCCACCTTCCCTGAAATTTCATTTGTATGGCTATAAATAATTCCTGCTTACACAGGAAAACCCCCTGATGTTCAAAGTGATTGCCAATGCTGGATCCCCCAGTCACTTGACGCAACCATTAAGTATCAACTTGGCATCGGGGACTATGGCTTTGAATCCCTAAAAGCTAAAACGGAACTTAACTAGTGTTCAAAACTACATGTTTATTAGTGTTAAACCATCAGTATCATGGTCATTATGATTTTTTTATTAAGGCTGTGCCAGGTATTAAATTTTCCCTCTAGGAACTTAAAATTAGGATTTTTCAAAGGGTTTCTAAAATGTAGGCAGAAATAGTTATTACTAATCTATTTTGGGACTATGCAAGTTCATTCCAGGTAAGTGGAATAGTATGAAGAAAGTCATAGACGTGGGAAAACTTAGGATTATTATTCCCCCAAAGACACTCAGTCCACTCAATTGAATTGCTGTGTATATAGAAGTGTAAATAAGAGAGGCCAGGCATGGTGGCTCACGCCTGTAATCCCAGCACTTTGGGAGGCCAAGGCGGGTAGATCACCTGAGGTCAGGACTTCGAGACCAGCCTGGCCGACATGGTGAAACCCCGTCTCTACTAAATACAAAACAATTAGCCAGGCATGGTGGCACATGCCTGTAATCCCAGCTACTTGGGAGGCTGAGGCAGGAGAATCACTTGAACCCACGAGGTGGAGGTTACAATGAGCTGAGATTGCGCCATTGCACTCCAGCCTGGGCAACAGGAGCGAAACACCATCTCAAAAAAAAAAAAAAAAAGAAAAGAAAAGAAAAGAAAGTGTAAATAAGTGACAAGATTGGAAAGTTTGGTTAAGAATCTTGATTTCTTATATATAGCAAACCCTTGTCAGTTTGGGAGCAAATGAGCAATTCATGTTCTTGACATAGCACGTATCAGTGGTAGTCTAGTAGAGCAGTATATTATATGTGAGTCTGTGTGTGGTGGGATGGGGTAATCAAGTAGGTGGTCATTTCTCTAATCTCCAAATGCAATGGGACCAGAAATGGCAAAAGAAAGTAGGGAGACTTTGCAGGGTACAAAATAAGAGGATACAGCCACTGGCTGGATGTAGGCAAGAAGCTTGACAGAGGAGGTCAAGCTGACTCTGAAGTTTCAAGCCTGTGTGGCCAGGAGAATAAAAATAACATGATCAAAAATGAGAAAATCATAAGGGGGACCTGGCTTGGGGCAGGTGAGATATTTCCTAATATAAATTATGAGTTTGTTAGACCTCACCTCTGTGTCTTTTTAAAATGAGTCACTCTAAAACCCACTTTTAGAGGCAGGTCATCATGAGGCTGAAGGCTTAAGACAGTGAGATATATCTCTTCTTAGGTAGCAGAGAAGGGCACATAACATCTTTAGGAGCCAATAAATGGGCACAGAACAAAGGAAAGGGCTTTCAAAGTTTCTCTTTGAGCCAGTAAGCACAGACTAGCCCAGAATACCCCTAGCCTGAAACTTATGGGTGTTCCATGGCCCATGGGGTCTATAACTCAATTTTCTTTATGGATAGGCTAGTTGAAAAATGGGGGAATAAAGTCAGGTGTGGTGACTCATGGCCGTAGTCCTAGCACTTTTGTAGGCTGAGGCAGGCAGATCCTGTGAGCACAGGAGCTTGAGACTAGCCTGGGTAACATGGCCAAATCCTGTCTATACCAAAAAATACAAAACTTAGCTGAGTGTGATGGCACATGCCTGTAGTCCCAGATACTCAGGAGGCTGAGGGGAGAGGATCCCCTGAGCCCAGAGAGGTCAGTCTTGTAGTGAGCCATGACGGTGTCACTGCGCTATAGCCTGGGGAACAGAGTGAAACCCTGTCTCAACAAGGAAGGAAGGAAGGAAGGAAGGAAGGAAGGAAGGAAGGAAGGAAGGAAGGAAGGAAGGAGGGAGGGAGGGAGGGAGGGAGGGAGGGAGGGAGGGAGGAGAGAGAGTGAGGAAGGAAGAAGGAAGGAAGGAAGAAAGGAAGGAAGGAAGGAAGGGAGGGAGGGAGGGAGGGAGGGAGGGAGGGAGGGAGGAAGGAAGGAAGGAAGGAAGGAGAGAGAAAAGGAAAGGAAGAGAGAAAGGAAGAAAGAAAGGGAATAATTCTGGAAAGGGAGTTTGGGGGAGATGGGTAGTAGATTTTAAAATGCAACATATTTTGTCTCATTTATTTATTCAATAGATATTGAGCACCTACTAGATATCAAGTATTGTTGTGGACATTAGGGTTTAGACAAAATTTTTGTTAGCGTGTACTTTTTATTCTAATTATCCTATTATAATTTATATTCTATGTCTTTGTGGCTTTGATTTGCATTTCTCTAATGACTAGTGATGAGGAGCTTTTTTTCTTGTTTGTTGGCTGCATAAATGCCTTTTTTTGAGAAGTGTCTGTTCATATCCTTCACCCACTTTTTGATGGGGTTTTTTGTTTTTTTCTTGTAAATTTGTTTTAAGTTCTTTGTAGATTACGGATATTAGCCCTTTGTCAGATGGATAGATTGCAAAAATTTTCTCCTATTCTATGGTTCCCTGTTCACTCTGATGATAATTTCTTTTGCTGTGCAGAAGCTCTTTAGTTTAATTAGATCCCGTTTGTCAATTTTGGCTTTTGTTGCCATTGCTTTTGGGGTTTTAGTCATGAAGTCTTTGCCCATGCCTATGTCCTGAATTGTATTGCCTAGGTTTTCTCGTAGGGTTTTTATGGTTTTAGGTCTTACATTTAAGTCTTTAATCCATCTTGAGTTAATTTTTATATAAGGTGTAAGGAAGGGGGTCCAGTTTCAGTTTTCTGCATATGGCTAGCCAGTTTTCCCAATACCATTTAGAGAAATGAAAATCAAAACCACAGTGAGACTCCATCTCACACCAGTTAGAAGGATGATCATTAAAAAGTCAGGAAACCACAGATGCTGGAGAGGATGTGGAGAAATAGGAACATTTTTACACTGTTTATGGGAGTGTAAATTAGTTCAACCATTGTGGAAGACAGTGTGGCAATTCCTCAAGGATCTAGCACCAGAAATAACATTTGACCCAGCAATCCCATTACTGGGTATATACCCAAAGGATTATAAATCATTCTACTATAAAGACACATGCATATGTATGTTTATTGCGGCACTATTCACAATAGCAAAGACTTGGAACCAACCCAAATGCCCGTCAATGTTAGACTGGATAAAGAAAATGTGGCACATATACAACATGGAATACTATGCAGCCATAAAAAAGGATGAGTTCATGTCCTTTGCAAGGACATGGATAAAGCTGGAAACCATCATTCTCAGCAAACTAACACAAGAACAGAAAACCAAACACTGCATGTTCTCACTCATAAGTGGGAGTTGAACAATGAGAACACATGGACCCAGGGAGGAGAACATCACACACTGCGGTCTGTCGTGGGGTGGGGGGCTAGGGGAGGGATAGCATTAGGAGAAGTACCTAATGTAGATGATGGGTTGATAGGTGCAGCAAACCACTAATGCACCTGCCGATAAATTATTACTCCAGAAGTAGAATTCCATCATTGAAGGTGAATCTCAAGTCTGTTTAAATCAGACCCAGAGTGGAGGTATTACTATGCCATGGTCCATTATCTGCAGCCACTGCCTTTAGTATAGGCCAGAGCCTTAGGGAAAAGTCGAAGCAGATCCCCAGGGGATCTTTTGGGCATCATAAAGATTAGCATAATGCAGAAATTGAACTTCAGAGAAAAGATATGACCATAATCCCTAATATCAGTGTGGTTAGGTCAAGTCTATCACTTCTGGACCTCTGCAAGCCTCTTAGCTGCTAAGGTATCTAGATGGAGCCAACCTAATCCCTTCATTTTACAGTTGAAAACACCAAGAATTTGAAATGTTAACTTCTCCCACAGCAAAGCCAGTATGACAGGTTCCTGTATTTGTTCCTACACTGACGAGAGTCTCTTTGAAATATCCGCCAAAAGCTCTTGCTCCCCAGGTGAGACAATAAGTCCCTTCCACTGTTTGCTCTCAACAGGTTGTCCTGTTTTGCATTTCCTCCCTCCTTCTGTGTGCTCTGGAATGAGTTCTGCTAGCCTTTGTGCAAATGACTCATTTCAGTATACTGGTTGTTTCTTCCTAACAGGTTCAAACATTCCCTCCTTGAAGCATGGGTTGTTACTGTTAAATTTGAAGTGAAAAATTTCTACCACTGTGTAGTTTGCAGTTCTTAAAAGAGCAAGGATGGAAGGGAGGAAAAAGGAATTAAAAAAGGATCCCAAAACTCCTGTATTCATGTATGAAGTCTACTAGGTACCTTGTCAAGTGAGATGTGACTCAGGTTTGTCATTGTGATAAGCTTTGAAGGGTTTGTTCTGGCAGGATATCTGCTTATTTTTTTCTCACCAGTGGAAAGACACAGAACATAATTCATGTTCATTTTGTTGTTGTTGTTGTTGTTGTTGTGTTCTGAATCAAAAGATGGCAATATATCTGCCATTAGCCTTAATGCAAGAGCAAGAACAGGACTAAGCAAAATTGTATCTATTTAATGATGCTTTCAAAAGTATGTCTTAGTTCAATTATTTTGGAGAAAAATAAAACTTCTCAGTATTTTTTAATTTAGAAATTTGGGTTCATGACTGCCTTTTGTAAACAGCTAGTGTTTGACTTTTTAACTTAAGAAGGCAGGGCATTCAAGAGTTTGTTGTGAGTTCTTAAAAAAACAACAAACAGACTAAAGACACATGTTGTGTTTATCTATGGAATTTTATCCAGACTAAGAGATTTTATTTTGCCCTTGGCTATGAATTTCTTGCTGTGAGAGGTGTTAAATTCATGCCTTAGTCTTTCTTAGACTTCTTTCCTTACATACTTAGGAGATAATCTCTTTTAAATTATTGAGCAGTTGTCTAGGTCAGAAAATGCCTCGTCTCTTCAATACTTTCCAAACTCCACTTCAAGCAACAGTCATATTCTTCCATCCCATCTCCTCTCCCAAATACATCTCCAAACACACTCCTTGACTGTCATGACAGACCTGAAGTAAATGGATCATCCCCCTAATAAGAAGACATATCCTTACATTCAACCTCCATTTCACTTTAGTTCTTGACCACTCTTCAGAGACAGCTAGCTAATTGGAGACAATTATGTGGATAATTGTAGATTCTAAAATTATCACTGGTTAATTCCAGGCCCTGGAAACATTAGTCACGTGCTAATGGTGTTAGCCTGTGGGAGATTTGACTTTAAAGCAGGCTTCAGTCACGAATCAAAGCTCATTTGTGTGTTAACTATGTGTCACAATGTACATCACTGTTTCAGAGGAGACACCCACAATCACATCAAAAAACAAAAGGGGGCTAATTTGATAGGCTGTGTGAGATGCATAACATTCTTTAACACACTTTATATCACATAGGGTATAATTTTGTACAGTGAAGCCAAATAAAATTCTCTGGACTATTGATTGACAATTATACTTTATAAATGTGATTAATCAATGAGCGGAAAAAGGCAAAGCAATAACATTATCAGTATGTATTGCCTTAAAATGTAAGCTTTAAATATAGAAGTTTAAGATTATCTAGTATAGGTACACGAAAATATCCAATTTTAATTATAAAATTCTTTAATTTTTTTGAAGAAACATACACAATAAAAAAGTATAAACACCCATCTACCTGTGATGCACAAATGATAATAATGAACATTTTGTCATATCAGCTTTAAGTTGTTCTTTAGGAAAAAAATCAAATACTACAAGTAAATTGAAGTTCCATTCCTGTTCCCAGAGATAGCCATCTTCTCTGTCTAGTGAAATACAATTAAATTACATAATGTTTCCTTTTATTTTTGTGTAGAAAATAGTTTCACCATTATGCTTTTCCATAACAATATCTAAATATATTGCACAGAAATTCTGGCTTTATTACTGAAATCATCTGTGTGTCAAAATGTTTAGATATTCTACAAATTTAAACTTCACAGAATCATTTAGAAATCATCTGAAGACTTCAGGGAAATGCTCTAATAGTCTTGTGAAAATTATTTTATTATACAAAATAGAAAATATCTTAGGTACGTGTTTTCCTGGTGACAATAGAAATGCTAATTAGAGAAGCTTTTTTGATTGACATAATTTCTTGAATTTACTTTATGAAGTGTAATTAATACTTTAATGTGGTTACTTTAATGATAAAGCCACTGAAGAGCTTACTATTTTACTACCTTGAATATTAAATAAGATAATAAATGGCATTAGCATCATTTAGAAAATTCTAATAAAATGTAGTATCTAGAGAACTTATTTTATCAAGATATATCTAATAGAGAATAGTTGTCATCAATATCTGAAAACAAATTAAACTTCTATAATGTCGAAGTAGCTCTATAACTCTACCCTGCAGGAATTATTAGGAAGTAAAATCATGTAGGATTTGAAGTCCTGGGATTATCTGTGCTCTTTGACTAGCATAACTTTGCTATTACCTTGTTGGCCTAGGAGAGATCATTTAATCTCTCTGAGACTCAGTTTCCTTGTTCAAAAATGCCTTGGTTGGTGGCACAGGGATAGCGAAAGATTAAAAGAGATGATCATTAATACTTTCCCCAGCTCTAAAATTTTATTATTGTATTACTCATTTTCTCCCTTGTCCCTTCCTACTCAATGTGCTAGAAGATTAGTCTAAACCAAGGGGATCTTCTAGCAAAATAACCATAGTTAACATTAAAGGCTCTAAGAATCTGACTTAGGAAAACCTGTTCTTAATTCATTATAAGACCAACTCAAGGCCGGGCGCGGTGGCTCAAGCCTGTAATCCCAGCACTTTGGGAGGCCCAGACGGGCGGATCACGAGGTCAGGAGATCGAGACCATCCTGGCTAACACGGTGAAATCCTGTCTCTATTAAAAATACAAAAAACTAGCCGGGCGAGGTGGCAGGCGCCTGTAGTCCCAGCTACTCGGGAGGCTGAAGCAGGAGAATGGCGTGAACCCGGGAGGCGGAGCTTGCAGTGAGCTGAGATCCTGCCACTGCACTCCAGCCCGGGCGACAGAGTGAGACTCTGTCTCAAAAAAAAAAAAAGACCAACTTATTCAGAAGAAACCAAAAACTGCTAGAGAGAGAAATTACACATAGAGAAATATATGTATATTTACTATAAAGACTTTTTTGATGAATAATATTTATCTAAATATATTTATGTTAAACATATTTGAATTTCTACCCCAAACAGTAAAATGTCTAATCAAAATGATGCATGTTTAAGATTATTAAATGTTTCTTTGTCAGTCCAGGGAAGATAAGTTACTATGTATTATATAATCAGTGAAGAGAATGACTGTCTCATGACCTTGTGATCAGGCCAAGTTATATTACTTCTCATTACCAATATTCTTTCTGAGGGTGTTGCAAATAATTACTTTGTAAGAGTAAATAAGTACTGGCAAATGAGTAAAATAATAATGCCTATCTAAGAAAAAACAGTAAAGTTGCCTTTCAACAGTTCTTGTCTATAAATGAAGATAGAGTATTTTTTTACATCTTCTTAGGAGACTTGAAAACCTACTATCTGTTGTGGGATTTCCCATGCGGTTGTCACATTCTTTCCTACAACTTTAGAGTCTGGGAGATAAAACGTGACAGTGATGAAGAATCACTCGGATATGTTCACTAGACCTCCTGAAGTTATCTTTTTTAGCCAGTTCTCTTCTGGTTAGGAGTATCTTCTTAGCAAGTTTAAATGGATGGCTATCTATAATGTTTTTAGTGATCCCAGAAGAGGAAAGTATATGTCTTCTATAATGACCACTGTCAGAATTGAATGACCCTCACAGACCCCATGTTCTCCCTAAATGAGATAATGGATGTGAAAGAACAATGTAAACTATAACAAGTGTTGGAAATTATTATAGAAATTACCATTCAAAGGCTGACCCCGTCATTTGTTTCATCACACAAATTCCTTCTAAGTGTCATTATAGTTATGTAGGGATTGATGGCACTAGACAGGGACTCAGGATCTTGAATACTGAAGTCTTTGTGTCCTGCTGTGGTCATTCTTCCCATCATATTTCAGGGCTATTGTATGTACAGAGGTTGATGCTAAACATATACACACACTTTATAAAATTACTCTGCAGTTCCAATATGGTCTCCTATTAATTTTATTATTCTATTACTCATTTTCTCCTTTGTCCCTTCCTACTCAAGGTGCTAGACATAGATTGGCAATTAGTCAAAACCAAAAAGATCTTCTAGTAAAATAATCAGACTTAACATTAAAGGCTACCAGAATCTGACTTAGAAAAACCTGTTCTTAATTCATTATAAGACCAACTTATTCAGAAAGAAACAAAAAGTCTGACTCATGGACAGCCTTCCTTTCACTCAGGCTAATGGCAGGAAGAGAGCATGAAACCAAAGCACACCAAGCAGCCTCCTTCTCTTTTTGCTGTAGGCCCTCAGAGGATGAGGAAAGGGAAGTCAAGGAAAAGCATACTTAAATAGCAAGGGGAAAATAAGGGATTTGCTCTAAAGTGTGGAGCTGGGTTGGTCTAATTGGCCTAAGACCCCATAATCTTTTGTCATCATACAAGAGAGGCCATGTACATCAGACTTATCAAAAAAAGGTTTGTGTTTTTTAGCTTTGAAAGCGAGAAGGCCTAGGCTGGGGTCCAGATTGACTGTTGATAGGTGGTGTGATCAATCCCGTTTTTTCCTTCCATTTACAATCTGAGGTTAAGATTACATATCCTTGAACTGCTCATCTCCATAGTCCAGAGTGACATTGAGAATATAAATGAAAGAGAAAATGTGGGAGTGTTTTGGGGAGTTACATGGCCATTTCACAAGACCCTTTAAGATGCACAGAATGGGAATTTAATGCTGAAAAAGGATACCATTCTGCTTTAGACATGTTTTATGTTTTTCTTACATTGAAGCCATAATCCATTACCTTATATCATTTCCTTTTTAATCCTATCTAGTGTTCTGGTGCCTCATTCTTCTTTAAAATGATAAATTTTAAACATCTGAAGACAAACACGCATTGTGAGATTTTCATGGAAGCTTCAAGTGTTTTAAAGAAATTATAAACCACAAATAATAGTATTAAACTCGTGTCTATGAAGAAAACTAAACTTGTGTCTTTGAGACAAATAACATTGCTTTGCAAAAAGCAACTGGCTTCCAGTTTAATTTAAATACACATATCTAGTAGTTTTAAACATTATTTCATAAGTCCCACAGTAATTGAGTGAATTTTATGAACTGGGAAGGCAGGAGGATTAAACAGAGATATACAGGTTTAATTCATGGCTTCTCCAGCTGAGTGTCCTTGGCCGGTGAGTACCTTCCCAAGCCTCATTTCTTCATCTCAGAAATGGAAATAATAGTACTTATCTCTCAGAGTTTGGGTGAGGATTGATGATAATGTGAATAAAAAATAGCTCCCTGCTAACAGGGAGCTATTAACAGAGTTACACAGATATGGTGAAACACTCAACAGTGGATAAACAGAGTGAGCAACACAAACATATATCAACACAGATAGATGATCAAAAGTCTAAGTTGTGGGGAAAACGAGAAACAGAATGAGATTGATTGCACAATAACATTTATGTAAATACACTCGTGTACTCACATAAGACAATACCATCATTGTTCATGAAAGGTGGATTGAAAAGTTCACACTAAATAATGTGTGGTAAAAACTGGAATTTTAGATAGGGAATGAAAGGAACTAAAATAAAAGAAAGAGGGTTGGACATGGATCGGTCATGATGATTGCTCTAATTTTATGCATTTGAGCTGCAAGAGGACTGGAAACTAAGAAAGTAATGCTTAGCACAGAGCCTGCCATATAGCAGAAGCTCTAAATACAGGTGGCTGTTTTTTAATACTGGAGGGAGCTACTACTTAGCAGATTTGCATCAGTTTGATTGGCATTATTGAGCTTACTGACATTTACAGATAGGAGTTGAGCCAATAGAGTAAAAAGATCAGAAAGAAACTGAGGAGTAGAGAAAGGAAATTTTTTTCATGATAGAAAACAATTCAGACATGATAATAACAGCAATTAGTTATTGAGTACTTATGTGCTAAGCATTCATTCATTTGTTCAACCAACACATATTTACTAACTGCTTCTTATATGTCAGACATTGTTCTAGACATTGGAAATACAGCAGGAAAACAACAACTACAATGACAACAGCAACATTCCCTGCTGTTATGGAACTTATATGCTAGTGAGAGGGGAGAAGCAATAATAAGTAAAATATATAGTATGTTAAGTGGCAATACGTCCTATGGAAGAAACAACAACAAGAAAGCAGGGAAGGGTTACATGGAATCGGGGGTGACTGCAATTTTAAATAGGGGGGTCAGGGAAGGCTTCTCTGAGCCTTCAAACATTATTTCAAACTCATTTCCTGTATGATCTCTTTTAGTCTTCTCAACATCCTATGAAAAAGTTACTTTCATTAACCATAATGTTATTTTTCAGATGAGTAAGCTGGTCCAGAGTCTATCAGTGCCTTTTCTAAGGCTTTATAGGTGGCTCTGTGAGAGAGATAGGATTAGGGTTCAGGATACCTGGCTCCAGAACTGTCTGCTTATTTAATACTTGGCATGCAGAAAGCTAGAAGGAACCCAGAGAGATCTGCCAGAATAGGGGGTGAGAATGCTGTTTGGAAAGCATTGCATTAATATTATCATGGTATCCATTTTACATCTTAAGAATCTAAAATAAACAAACTTCTTGGTTGGGGGATACTTTAGAAAGTAAAACTGGCCAAAATCTTCTGGTCTGCTGTGCATATCCAGAGGTTACAAAGGATATGTCAGATATTCTCATTAAGAAATCCTAATTTTTTCTAACTCTTAATTTCTTTTTCTTTATCATTTTACTTCAAGTTCTGGGTTACATGTGCAGAACGCGCAGTTTTCTTACATAGGTACACACGTGCCATGGTGGTTTGCTGCACACATTAACCTGCCATCTACATTAGGTATTTTTCCTAATGGTATCCCTCCCCTAGCACCCGACCCCACAACAGGCCCCAGTGTGTGATGTTCCCCTCCCTATGTCCATGAGTTCTCATTGTGCAGCTCCCACTTATGAGTGAGAAAATGCAGTGTTTGGTTTTCTGTTCTTGTGTTAGTTTGCTGAGAATGATGGTTTCCAGCTTTATCCATGTCCTTGCAAAGGACATGAACTCATCCTTCTTTATGGCTGCATAGTATTCCATGGTGTACATGTGCCACATTTTCTTTATCCAGTCTAACATTGACGGGCATTTGGGTTGGTTCCAAGTCTTTGCTATTGTGAATGGTGCCACAATACACATATATATATGTATGTGTCTTTATAGTAGAATGATTCATAATCCATTGGATATATACCCAGTAATGGGATTGCTGGGCCAAATAGTATTAGATCCTTGAGGAATTGCCACACTGTCTTCCACAATGGTTGAACTAATTTATGCTCCCACCAACAGTGTAAAAGCATTCCTATTTCTCCACATCCTCTCCAGCATCTGTTGTTTCCTGACTTTTTAATAATCGCCCTCCTAACTGGCATGAGATGGTATCTCATTGTGGTTTTGATTTGCAATTCTCTAATGACCAGTGATGATGAGCATTTTTTCATATGTCTGTTGGCTGCATAAATGTCTTCTTTTGAGACATGTCTGTTCATATTCTTTGCCCACTTTTTGATGAGGTTGTTTGTTTTCTTTCTTGTAAATTTGTTTAAGTTCTTTGTAGATTCTGGATATTAGCCCTTTGTCAGATGGATAGATTGCAAAAATTTTCTCCCATCCTGTATGTTGCCTGTTCACTCTGATGACAGTTTCTTTTGCTGTGCAGAAGCTCTTTAGTTTAGTTAGATCCCATTTGTCAATTTGGCTTTTGTTGCCATTGCGTTTGGTGTTTTGGACATGAAGTCTTTGTCCATGCCTGTGTCCTGAACGGTATTGCCCACGTTTTCTTCCAGGATTTTTATGGTCCTAGGTCTTATGTTTAAGTCTTTGATCCATCTTGAGTTGATTTTTGTATAAGGTGTAAGGAAGGGATCCAGTTTCAGTTTTCTGCATATGATTAGGCAGTTTTCCCAATGCCATTTATTAAATAGGAAATCTTTTCCCCATTGCTTGTTTGTGTCACATTTGTCAAAGATCAGATGGTGGTAGACGTGTAGGGTTATTTCTGAGACTTCTGTTCTGTTCCATTGGTCTATATATCTGTTTTGGTACCAGTACCATGCTGTTTTGGTTACTGTAGCCTTGTAGTATAGTTTGAAGTTAGGCAGTGTGATGCCTCCAGCTTTGTTCTTCTTGCCCAGGATTGTCTTGGCTATGTGGGCTCTTTTTGGTTCCATATGAATATTAAAGTAGGTTTTTCCAATTCTGTGAAGAAAGTCAATGGTAGTTTGATGGGAATAGTATTGAATCCATAAATTGTTTTGGGCAGTGTGGCCATTTTCACAATACTGATTCTTCCTATCCATAAGCATGGAATATTTTTCCATTTGTTTGTGTCCTCTCTTATTTCCTTGAGCAGTGGTTTGTAGTTCTCCTTGAAGAGGTCCTTCACATCCCTTGTAAGTTGTATTCCTAGGTATTTTATCCTCTTAGTAGCAATTGTGAATGGGAGTTCACTCATGATTTGGCTCTTTATCTGTTATTAGTGTATAGGAATGCTTGTGATTTTTGCACATTGATTTTGTATCCTGAGACTTTGCTGAAGTTGCTTATCAGCTTACAGAGATTTTGGGCTGAGATGATGGGGCTTTCTAAATATACAATCATGTCATCTGTGAACAGAGACAATTTGACTCCACTCTTCCTATCTGAATACCCTTTATTTCTTTCTCTTGCCTGATTGCCCTGGCCAGAACTTTCAATACTATGTTGAATAAGAGTGGTGAGAGAGGGCATCCTTGTCTTGTGCCAGTTTTCCAAGGGGATGCTTCCAGTTTTTGCCCATTCAGTATCATACTGGCTGTGGGTGTGTCATAAACAGCTCTTTTATTATGAGATATCTTCCATCAATACCTAGTTTATTCAGAATTTTTAGCATGAAGGGGCATTGAATTTTGTCAAAGGCCTTTTCTGCATCTATTGAGATAATAATTTGGTTTTTGTCATTGGTTCTATTTATATGATGGATTACGTTTATTAATTTGTATATGTTGAACCAGCCTTGCATCCCAGGGATGAAGCCCGCTTGATCGTGGTGGATAAGCTTTTTGATGTGCTGCTGGATTTGGTTTGCCAGTATTTTATTGAGGATTTTCCCCACTGTCAATATTAGAAAGATCAACAAGACAGAAAATTAGCGAGGACGTTCAGGACTTGAACTCAGCTTGGACCAAGCAGACCTAATAGATTCTACAGAACTCTCCACCCGAAAGCAATAGAATATACATTTTTCTCAGCACCTCATCACACTTATTCTGGAATTGACCACATAATTGGAAGTAAAATACTCCTCAGCAAATGCAAAAGAATGGAAATCATAATAGTCTCTCAGACCACAGTGCAATCAAATTAGAACTCAGGATTAAGAAACTCACTCAAAACCACACAACTACATGGAAACTGAACAACCTGTTCATGAATGACTACTGGGTAAAAAACAAAATTAAGGCAGAAATAAATAAGCTATTTCAAACCAAGGAGAATAAGGACACAACATACCAGAATTTCTGGGACACAGCGAATGCAGTGTTTAGAGGGAAATTTATAGCACTAAATGCCCACAGGAGAAAGTGGGAAAGATCTAAAACTGACACCCTAACATCACTATTAAAAGAACTAGAGAAGCAAGAGCAAACAAATTCAAAAGCTAGAAGAAAACAAGAAATAACTAAGATCAGAGCAAAACTGAAGACGATAGAAACATGAAAAACCCTTCGTTGATCTGTCTAATATTGACAGTGGGGTGTTAAAGTCTCCCACTATTATTGTGTGGGAGTCTAAGTCTCTTTGTAGGTCTCTAAGAACTTGTTTTATGAATCTGGGTGCTCCTATATTGGGTGCATATATATTTAGGATAGTTAGCTCATCTCCTTGCATTGATCCGTTTACCATTATGTTATGCCCTTCTTTGTCTCTTTTGATCTTTGTTGGTATAAAGTCTGTTTTATCGGAGACTAGGATTGCAACTCCTACTGTTTCTTTTTGTTTTGTTTTCCATTTGCTTGGTAAATATTCCTCCATCCCTTTATTTTGAGCCTATGTGTATCTCTGCACGTGAGATGGGTCTTCTGAATACAGTACCCTGATGGGTCTTGACTCTTTTTCCAATTTGCCAGTCTGTGTCTTTTAATCAGGGAATTTAGCCTGTTTACATTTAAGGTTAATATTGTTATTAGTGAATTTGATCCTTTTGTTATGATGCTAGCTGGTTGTTTTGCCCGTTAGTTGATGCAGTTTCTTCATAGTGTTGATGGTCTTTACAATTTGGTATGTTTTTGCAGTGGCTGGTACTGGTTGCTCCTTTCCATGTTTAGTGCTTCCTTCAGGAGCTCTTGTGAGGCAGGCCTAGTAGTGACAAAATCTCTCAGCATTTGCTTGTCTGTAGCGGATTTTATTTATCCTTCGCTTGTGAAGCTTAGTTTGGCTGGATGTGAAATTCTGGGTTGAAAATTCTTTTCTTTAAGAATGTTGAATATTGGTCCCCACTCTCTTCTGGCTTGTAGGTTTTCTGCACAGAGATCTGCGTTAGTCTGATGGGCTTCCCTTTGTGGGTAACCCGACTTTCTGGCTGCCCTTAACATGTTTTTCCTTCATTTCAACCTTGGTGATTCTGATGATTATGTGTCTTGGGGTTGCTCTTTTCGACGAGTATCTTTGTTGTGTTCTATGTATTTCCTGAATTTGAATGTTGGCCTATCTTGCTAGGTTGGGCAAGTCTCCTAGATAATATCCTGAATAGTGTTTTCCAACTTGGTTCCATTCTCCTTGTCACTTTCAGGTACAGCAATCAAACGTAGATTTGGTCTTCTCACATAGCCCTATGTTTCTTGGAGGCTTTGTTCATTCCTTTTTATTCTTTTTTCTTTAATTGTGTCTTCTCTCTATTTCATTAAGTTGACCTTCAGTCTCTGATATCCTTTCTTCCACTTGATGGATTTGGCTATTGATACTTGTGTATGCTTCACAAAGTTCTTATGCTGTGTTTTTCAGCTCCGTCACATCATTTATGTTTTTCTCTACTTTGGTTATTCTAGTTAGCAATTCATCCAACCTTTTCTCAAGGTTCTTGGCTTCCTTGCATTGGGTCAGACGATGCTCCTTTAGCTTGGAGGAGTTTGTTATTACCTACCTTCTGAAGCTTACTTCTGTCAATTCGTCAAACTCATTCTCCGTCCAGTTTTGTTCCCTTGCTGGTGAGGAGTTGTGATCCTTTGGAGGAAAAGAGGCGTTCTGGATTTTGGAATTTTCAGCCTTTTTGCGCTGGTTTCTCCCAATCTTTGTGGATATATCTACCTTTGGTCCTCGATGTTGGTAACGTTCGGATGGGGTCTTTCAGTGGACGTGCTATTTCTGTTTTTTAGTTTTCCTTCTGACATGCCTGTCTGCTGTCGGTCTGCTGGAGTTTGCTGGAGGTCCACTCCCGACCTTGTTTGCCTGGGTATCACCAGCAGAGGCTGCAGAACAGCAAAGATTGCTGCCTGATCTTTCCTCTGGAAACTTTGTCCCAGAGGGGCACCTGCCAGATGCCAGCCAGAGCTCTCCTGTAGGAGGTGTCTGTCAGCCCCTACTGGGAGGTATCTCCCAGTCAGGATACATGGGTGTCAGGGACCCATTTGAGGAAGCAGTCTGACCCTTAGCAGAGCTGGAACGCTGTGCTGAGAGGTCTGCTGCTCTTCAGAGCTGTCAGGCAGACTTTTAAGTCTACTGAAGCTGCGCCCGCAACCGCCCCTTTCCCCAGGTGTTCTGTCCCAGGGAGATCGGCGTTTTCTCTATGGGTCCATGACTGGGGCTGCTGCCTTTTTTTCAGAGATGCCCTGCCCAGAGAAGGGAAACCTGGCAGTCTGGCCACAGCAGCCTTACTGAGCTGCAGTGGGTTCTGCTCAGTTTGAACTTCTTAGCAGCTTTGTTTACACTATGAGCATAAAACTGCCTACTCTAGCCTCAGCAATGGCAGACGCCTCTCCCCACACCAAGCTCGAGTGTCCTGGGTTGATCTCAGACTGCTGCTGTGCTGGCAGTGAGAATTTCAAGCCAGTGGATTTTAGTTTGCTGGCCTCCGTGGGGGTGGGACCCACGGAGCCAGACCACCTGGCTCCCTGGCTTCAGCACCCCTTTCCAGGGGGAGTGAACGGCTCTGTCTCGCTGGCATTCCAGGCGCCACTGGGATATGGAAAAAAAAGAACTCCTGTAGCTAGTTCAGTGTCTGCCCAAATAACTGCCCAGTTTTGTGCTTGAAACCCAGGGCCCTGGTGGGGTAGGCACTGGAGGGAATCTCCTGGTTTGTGGGTTGCGAAAACTGGGGGACAAGCACAGTATCTGTGCGGGAGTTCCTCAGGCTCAGTCTCTCACGGTTTCCCTTGGGTAGAGGAGAAAACCCCTGACTCCTTGCGTTTCCCAGGTGAGGTGATGCCCCACCGTGCTTCGGCTCACCCTCCGTGCTTCAGCTCACCCTCCGTGCTTCGGCTCACCCTCCGTGCTTCGGCTCACCCTCCGTGCTTCGGCTCACCCTCCGTGGGCTGCAGCCACTGTCCAACGAGTCCCAATGAGATGAACTGGGTACCTCAGTTGGAAATGCAGAAATCACCTGTCTTCTGCCTCGATCTTGCTGGGAGCTGCACACTGCAGCTGTTCCTGTTCAGCCATCTTGCCGGCAATCCCCCGCAACTCTTAATTTCTTGCTACAGGACCAGTAATGTCAAGAGTGTAAGTGACTGGCCCAATGTCATATAGCTCATTTGCTACAGAACCAGGATGGGAAAACTGAGCTTGAAAAATCAACCAACCAGCACAACCACAACAGCAAGGCAGGGCCACCCAGCCTCTGTGTTTCACTCTGCATGGCTGGCCCACCAAACTCCGTTGGCCTTATGGCTTCTCATTTAAACTGCAAAGAAGCTATGGTTAAGTCAAAGGCTTAGCTAGGTTAGAGTGAATTACTGAATCAGGGGAGTCCTATTTACAGAAAGGAGGGAAGGAGTATGATAAAGAGGAAGAAAAGTAAACGGAGGCATAAATGAAGAAAATAAAGGAGGAATCTCCTAAGAACGGACAAAGTGAGTGTCAAAGTGAGACTCCACCCCAGGAAGGAGAGGGGGAGGGGCCCATGGAGCAGGAGGGAAAAGGATTCCTCCCCCTCAGTAATCTTAATTATAGTAGTATAGGACAGGTATGAATAGTGTTGTTTTATATATGAGAAAACGGAAACTCAGTAAAGCAGTATCACTTACTCAAGGACATACAGTTGGTAAGAGTCTCCTAATTCTGTAAATTTTTTTCTTTCCATAGGTCTCTCTCTTCCCTTGTTTCCATCATTACTTCCCTCTGGCCTCATTTTATGTGTACAAAGTGAAGTACTGAGGTTTTTACCTTTTCTCTGAAATAGTTATCAAATATCCCGTGATGGAGTATGTGGTTACCATGACAACACAGCCCTCACTGAGGACTAGCCTCCCTGCTTTGCCTCCGGAATCATGTTTCAGGGAGCAGGTTCCTCTCCGTGGAACTTCTAGGAGCTGTAATTCTACATTTTGTTTGGGTGGTTATTTGCTGAATGTATGTCCTCCACTAGACTATGTAAGCTTCACAATGGCAGGGACCAGCCTACTTTGCCAACAGTGTGCCCCCAGCGTTTTGCACAGTGCTTAGCACCAGGATCTACGTGATATTTGCTGAGCAAATGTTCTGTGGTTCGCCTCCGCTCTCTTCTGAAAGTTACATGGACAGTAACCTTTAGCTCACGATTATGTTAATAGATACTGTGTAACGAGTCGGGCCGGTATTGACAGATAGTATACACGTGAATGAACACACACACACTCACAACTGCACAACAGCCCCGGGCAGGTGCACTTAAGAGGAAACGCGCACAGTCAGAGCCAGCCCGACCAGCTCTGTTAAACACCGCTGCGCTGGGCTCCGCGGGCCTCTGCCGCGTGGGAGGTCACCCAGGTCCACGCGCTGCGGGAGTCTAGGGCCCACTGGGACTTGCCGGCCGGGTCGGGCGGCGGCGGCGTGGGCGGTGAGCTGCGCGGTGATTGGCCCGCGCCTGCCGGGGCAGGGCGGGGCAGGGCGGGGCTGGCGGCGGGGGGGCGGGGCTGGCGGTCGGAGGCCGGAGCTCGAGCAAAGGGGGCGTGCGCTGCGGCGGCTGCCGTAGTTTCAGTATAAACAAGGAACCCGACTGGTTAGGAAGATTTTGTTTTTCTTCTTCCCGCGCGCTTTCGCTCCCTGTCCTTTGGTCGCATTTGTGGGCGCGCGGCACGCAGCCGGGAGGCGGAGGACTCAGAGTCCACCTGCAGGTAGGTTGTTCCCTGGCTGGGTTGTTCTCCCTGCGGGGGGACCACAGCCCGGTAGCTGGAACTCGGGACCCTGCTGAGCGCTGCGCTCTCCCTGGAGATCCCGGGGCCGCGCGGGGAGCGAGCTGGGCTCAGAGACTGCACCGGCTGGGTGCGCTCCGAGGCGGCGGGAGATCCCGAGGCGAGTGAGCGCGAACGCGGGCACCAAGAGCCGGGTTACAGCCCGGGACCGGTGGAGGGCCCCTGCCCGGCCGCTGCGGGCACCTGGGACTGTCGCGGCCCCAACAGGTGTGTGGCCGAGCCGCTGGAACCCGGGTAGGGACGGGCTTGGGTTGGGTTGTGCCTTCCCTCTTTCTCCCTGATCCTGCATCCAGGCCTTCTGTCTCGAGATCGGTGGTTTTTGAGGATTTGTCTTGAGTTGTAGTCGCGTCCATCATTTTTTTCATCCCTTCTTTCCTTCGTGTGCATACCTACGTTGATTCTTCCACTTCTTGACTAGTTTTGTGTGTGTGTGTGTGTGTGTGTGTGTGTGTGTGTGTGTGTGTAGGGGGAGCTGTTTATTTTTGTTGCCAGTGCCATGTAATCTAAAGTCTGACTCGTAGGAAGGGACAAGGGAACAGAAGTCACATACTCCCCACCGACAAGGTGATGTTCTGTCATCCTTCGGTGTTCACCTGGCAAACTTGGGAGACACTGAGTCGTATTGCTTTTGTCAGAGTTCAGTTGAATAGCCTCGGGTCACCTGCCTGGGGAATCTAAGATGAGCTAGAGGTATCTGGGAGCCTCGCGGGCAATTAGCTTAAGGGAGGCTCTTTCTAAGGGAGCTGTGAAAAACAACTTCAGTGCTGCACCAGGGAAAAGGGCGAGACAGGGGCTGGGGTGCGCGCGCCATTATGTGCGTGTATGGACGTACCATTTCAATACGGCTTGCTGTCTTGCCCCAACCAAATCGGCACAGTTCAGGCAAAAGCAACGTAGCTTAGTCCTCTGACACTGCCGAGGGTGGCACAAGTGTGGCACATAACACAAGGAGATTGTCTAGACTGCGATTTTCTCTTCGAAATGTAGATGTATGTGTCCATCCTCCCTGATGAATTCGGTGGATATGGTGTATATAGATGAATATGCACACAAATTTGTGTATGTGTTTGGGCCGAACGCGTCTCCAAGGAGTCCTTCGTCAGCAGCACCATGTGACGACGATCAGGAACTGCTGGTGTGTGTAGATCTATATTTAGCTCAGATGGTCTAATGGCCGAGGGGAGGGTCTCTGAACTGGGTGCATAAAGGGGAAGAGTCTAGGGATCAGGGTGGTGCACTTTTGAATGATGTCTGGCACAGTCACACTCAGATGGGGTGAATAATTGCCCTTTCCTCGTGAAAACAGTAGCTAGAGCTTGGCATGTGATGGCTGTGCCTTAAATTTAAAACATAGTTGGACCATGGCAATAAGCCTCTACTAAGAAACAAGGAGGTTTACAGTTAAGCAGCGTATGTACCTGGTTGGCGATTTGGGTGAAAATAACTGGTCCCATGAGATTTAGAACAAAAATAGAGTTGATTTCTTTTATAAAAAGAAATAAAAATAAAAATTCTTTGCTGTTGAGTTTTTCATAACAGAAGAAAAAGAATGGCAGCTTGTTAAACCCTATCATTAAAGGTAATTTTATTTTTTTAAGTGAGGGGCAGTGGTGGAGCTAGAGAGGAGGACCTTAGGGCACTTTTGACAGACATCAGGGTTTACAAACAACGTTATATTATGCCTTTCAAGCAGATTTTCTGGTGAAGATGAGATCAGCCACTGATTAACAAGTTTCTTGGCATTCTTCCACTGCATGTCGGGTCAATCCTTTGTTTTCTTGTAGGTGGCAACATTTCTGACTACTAAGTATACTGGCTTTGCACTTTCCAGTTGTCTAACGAAGTGTTACATTCTTAGAATTTATTTCTCCTATGGTGCATTTTCAGTCTTGCTTCATTTTATGTGCTCCATTGGATATTTTATCTGATACTACCACATCTAATACCTGGGAATCATACTGTCTTTTGGAGAAGAGAATCACCAGAAAACATTCACATGTATTGTCTCCCGCTAACCCCCTACAGCTTAGCATTAATAGACTTTTTATATGTGTGTATACACATACATGTATATATACACGTGTATTTATATGTATAAATCAAAATATTTTAACAACGCATACTTCTTATATGACATTTTATTCTTAGAACCTAAAATTAACTACTAGTTAATAGAGTACAATAGACCAAATAAAAACAATTCAATACACCTTTCTGATGGAAAAAGACATGTTAAGAAAATTGAATGGGAGAAACTGGGATCCCTAGTATGACTCAGGAGTGTTGGGATCAGCTTTGTCAATATCCACAGAGTACCTGAAAGAATTGGACTTGGGAGGAACATTGGGATGGCCCCAGGAGAGCACCTCCTTGGAAAGGAGATGGGTGAAAGGAGTGTCTTTTCCTTTGCTTGGGAGAAGAATCTAGAATCCTTGAAGCAGGGATTAGGAAACTTGATTCTGATGCCACACATAATAAATGAAAAAGCTGTGAAAACATTTTGTGACTTCTTAAAGAGGCCAATTGCACTGTCGAAAATGCTGTTTAAGATTTATGGGATTTGTATTAGTAGTAGTTGAATTTGGGTATTGCCAGCCCACTCCCCTCACTTTTTCAGACCTGTAGTTGTCCTTTTTGGTTCTCCAGTTAAAACTACAAAAAAGACCCATGCAACCTTTGCTTATCCTAAAGTGACAGATGTTGTAGCCTAGTGCTGCGGGCATATTTCTGCTTTGGAAATAAGGAGACTTGGGTTCTGGCCGATCTGGAGCCCTAATCAGTGATTTATTTTTTCTCTATGCCTGCAGTTTCTGTAAAACGACTGTGGGGAGTTGAATGGAGTGATTTATTAGTTTCTTTAGGTCTGTCATAACTGCTTTATTTTGTTGTACTACTGCTTCATGCATTTACACGCTGTCTTAAGGGTGGACTAATGAAGGGTGAAGTGATTTGCGGTTAGATGTTCACCTACTTTCTAGGTACATGGAAATGAAGAGAGGAGAGTGAAATTTCTTTTTATTGATTAATTTATGTAGAAGTTTAATATTAAACTGCTTTTTGCTTTTGTTTTTCTCTAGGTATGAATATTAAAAATGATTATTAAAAAGGTTGGTGTCAGATTTTTTTTTGGCCTATTAAATCAATATTACTATCCGTTAAATTTTTAAATTTGTTTTGAACAACCATTTTTTCTTAGGTTTATATTTATTATTTCATTTCAGGGTATGTCTGTGTCTGGAAATGATTCAGTTGATTCAAATTTTATTAGGAAACCCTGCTTAGAAAATTAGTTTAACCCAGAGAAAGTACAAATTAGCCTGGAGTACCAACATCTTTCTGTTTCTCTAAAAGAGAAAAATGGGGAGGGATGAATATAGTTTTTCAAAAATTCACAGCTGGAAAATTATCCTAGTAACCATATTACATACTAAAATATAAATAGAAAACTCTACTTTTAATAAACATCCTCATTAGGTATCAGATCATTTTCTTGAGATGAATTAGGTATAGAAAAATAAAACCTTTTATTAAAGAGTGTTCTCCATATGATATTACTTAATTTGTGTTGAGATCTACCATGTATAAATGATGATTCAGCTACTCGTATCTGTGCTGTTCAGTATGGTAGCCACTAGTCATATGGGAATATTTAAACTTAAGTTTATTAAAATTAAACAAAATTTAAAATTTAGTTTTTCAGTTGCAATAAGCCACATTTTAAGTGCTAAGTAGTCACTTGTGGCTAGTGGCTACTGTATTGGATTGTGCAAAAGAAAAACATTTTCAGTATCCCAGAAAGTTCTTTTTGACAGCACTCAATTAGGTAATGATGATTTTGATTGTGCAGAAGATCATTTTTATTCTTCTAGGAAAAGGAAATATTTAATTCTCATTATAGATGAGCACCTACAATGTAAGGGATTATGAGCAAATGGCATTAGCCAGTACGTCTTCACCTGTACAGTATGAGCTGTATAGTTCAATAATATGCCAAGATCACAAATGCCAGTTTCTCAATATATTTCCCCATAACTCTAGTTATCCTTTTGCTTTTCTAAACCAGCACTGTTACTGCTATAAAGTGCCAACCCTTTGAAAGACAAGGAACGAGGAGCCATCTACTGTCCAGTTTAGGAACTGCATGGAAGATGTAGATGATAAAAAGTTAATGCATAAAGAATGTATGCATTACATTATTTACATTCAATATGTCCTGGGTTCAGTTCCCACGTAGTAAAGATTTAGTTCATAGAAGAGCTTTAATTGACTCTCCAGGTCATGTGCTGAAATGTCATTTGTGTTTTAATAAACTGCTAACAACATATCCCCAAGACAAAAGATGACAAATCTAAGCTTTATTTTTCTTCCGAGGAAACCAAATATAGTAAACTATTTGAGTCAGAATCCCCTTCCTCCATCAATTAGGAATTAGTAAGGAAATCTTTAAGTAGCATCTAAGACAAATGAAGCAGAATGCAAATTCACTTTTTGTATGGATGCCGATAAATCAGGAAATAATATCACTGTTTCATTGCAGAGAGAAATAGGATCTTCCTTCCTCAAAAATACTGATGTTTTTCTTTTTCTCCCTTAATTGTGAAATCTACTAAGCCTGTGGGACTCACTTTCAAAGAAGGTACTTATCTTGGAGTCTTGGAGTTTCTGTCTGTTCACATACCAAAGATGTGAGTTGACTCTGAGTTGTTTTCTCTGTGTTGTTTACCTTCTCAATACGATACCTTTTTTTTTTTTTTTTTTTAATAAAGGAGGTAAGCAGAGGTGTAGCATTTCTGCAGTTTCCAGAGATGCTGTTAGAAATCTCTGATTTAGGACTTCCTCTGAATGAGGACAGAAATGAGAAGATAATCTAGAAATTTTCTTTCTTTCTTTTTTTTTTTTTTTTTTTACATAGAGTCTCGCTCTGTCACCTAGGCTGGAGTGCAGTGGCACATTCTCGGCTCACTACAGCCTCTGCCTCCTGGGTTCAAGCAATTCTCCTGCCTCAGCCTCCCCAGTAGCTGGGACTACAGGAGCCCGCCACCATGCCCAACTAATTTTTTGTATTTTTAGCAGAGATGAGGTTTCACTGGGTTAGCCAGGATGGTCTCGATCTGCTGACCTTGTGATCTGCCTGCCTCGGCCTCCCAAAGTGCTGGGATTACAGGTGTGAGCCACCGCACCTGGCAATCTAGACATTTTCAAACTTAAGTCATGTTTTAGATAGTGTCAGAAACTTGAGTTTTACCTTTCACCCTGGCTCAAATCCATAGTTAGATACACCCTATGAAGGTGCAGTCAATCTTGGTATTCTAGCAGGGCAAAAGGAGGCAGGCTGCAAGTACTTGAGATAACAGCTGGAGTAAAGCTGAAATATGTGAACTCTTAATTCAGATCTATGCAACTTCAAGGGAGAAAAGGAAGAAGCAAGTTGTTGAAGATGAATCTCACCAAAGGGCAAAGTTTCTCTGGCATCTAGATGGGAATTCAGGAACCAGTAATTCCAGGATATTAAATTAAACCTCTCCCCACTAAACAAATAAGCTTTCAAAGTTCAGCTGTGATACGGAGGCCTTTGTCTACTTAAGTGTTTTTTCTTTTTCTTTAATTGGGACACATGCCCAACATTTGAACAGAAGCTAAAATATTATGGTCAACATCAAGGCATTGGATTTATTAGATATTTCACCGAAGCACTCTTATGTATGATGAAATAGGGATTGAAAAAAATAAACCTTTTTTTCTCTGACTCTTACATTTTCTATCTCATTCCAAGTGTAGAGGAAATGCTGACTCGACATTCTGGTAGAGATTTACAAAGCACCTATTGCAGACATTGAGGGATAGCTTTTGATTTAGTTCCCATACCCATCTTTTCCTCAACCTCTTTTCCAATTTGAATTGTCACCTGAAACCACCCTATCCTGGTGCACCTGCTTCATCATAAATAACATTGTGCAAAAGCAGTCGCTAATTCAAACACAGTCTGCTGTTTAGAAAAAGGCAGCTTTTCATCTGGCGCTTTAGTGGGTTTGAAACCATTAGGCATGCCTTTCAAATCCATTCATATCGTAAATCATCCAGAGCTTGCTTCCTTGCTGCTGGATCAATGTCAGGCTGAACTTTTTCAGGGTCCTTGGAAGAACATGATCTATCTTTGTGACCAAATTAGCTGCCTCTGTAAGATGTCTTGTCTGTCAACTAACTTTTCAAGTTACCAAATTAATTTTAACAAAGAACATTCATCTTGTATACCTGGGCTGGGTGTATCTTGACTTCCTGTTGGAAGATTTTCCAGCATAACCTGTAATCTATATGCTAATTTTGGTGGCTCTACACTTTCTTTTCGCCTGGTTCATTGTTTTAAAACCAGAATCTGTTTCCCATTATCTCCCTGCATCTCCTCACATCCTAAAGTGCTGCCTCAATTTATGTAGAAAAGAAAAGAAAAAGCCCATTTCAATAGCTGTACCCAAGCCAAAATAATTATGATTATTTTATTCTCTTAACTCAGTTTGATAGGTACTACCTGAAAATACAAGAATTCGTTGATTTCTTTTCCTTTTTTCTTTTTTCTTTTTTTTTTTTTTTTTTTTGAGACAGAGTTTTGCTTTTTTTGCCCAGGCTAGAGTGCAATGGCACGATCTTGGCTCACGACAACTTCTGTCTCCCAGGTTCAAGAGATTCTCCTGCCTCAGCCTTGCGAGTAGCTGGGATTACAGGCATGCGCCACCATGCCCAGCTAATTTTATATTTTTAGTAGAGATGGGCTTTCTCCATGTTGGTCAGGCTGGTCTCGAACTCCTGACCTCAGGTAATCTGCCCACCTCAGCCTCCCAAAGTACTAGGATTACAGGTGTGAGCCACCATGCCCGGCTTAAGAATTTCTTGTTTTCTAAGGGGCCAGTCTTGAAAGTGTTAGACCAAGGTTACTGTCAGAGCCACCATGTTCTCCTTCCTTGGCATAGAGAAATAATATATAGGTTCTGTACAGGCCAGCACATGGACTTCTTAATCTGGGGTCTGTAAATTCCCTGAAAATATATGAAAACTGGTGTGTACATTTCTCTGGGGGTGGTGATGGGGAGAGGTTTGTGATCTCCCTAAAAAGTTAAGAGCCACTGACTGAATTGAATATATTCTGAGTTGTAAAGAACTGACTTACAAATGCAACTTCGTAAGGTGAGAATAGCTTTTGAGATGAACCTGCTCTCTGCTTTATGTATTATTGGTAGGATTTGAATAAAGTCAGCAGCTTTTTCTTGTGTCTCATACAAATCTCTTTTTTCTGAAGGAATTAGCTACTTTGAAGTTGGACTTTATGGTAAATTAATGCCAGTATTTAACTTGCTGTTCCATCCACATATTCTAATTTTGGAGAAGAGTCAGTTTTTCCTGAACAAAATTTTTCGTTAGCTGGTCCCCATTGATAGGTATATTGAGTTAGGCAAAATTTGTACTAACGACAGATGGCAGACAGTGGAGAGGCTAGTTTTGAGGCTGTGTTGCAGAGTGTAGAGAGGAGTAAGTTGAGAGTTTATAGGATCTCAGAGACAGAAAATATTAGTTGTGGAAGCTGAAAGGAGAAGATTTGCTGCCAGTAAGGAAGGCATGAGAACTGCACTGACTGAATGAAATAAATGGAAGTTACGGGTTATGAACAACCTTACCCTGAGCCTTTCTTTCCCTGGAGAAATCATTAGGAAGTGATTCCTGGAGTTAATAGTGCCCAGGGATAAATACTTGTCTGGATTCTCATGCCCAGTACTTTGAATATTGGATTTATTTTCTTAACAAGAGCTAAACCAATGTTTAGTCTTTTGGTCCTCACTTTTCAATTCCAGAACTGAAGCAGTTAAAACAAAAGACCCAGATATCAAGTCTGAGGAATACGGAACGAACAGTAGCTCTTGGTGTGTGGTTAACAAGAGGGAAGATACTTTAGAGAAAACAGACTACTATGTTTGTCTCCTTAGGTATTTAGAATTCTGTTCCACAAACAGTGCTTTCTGTACCATTCTGCTGATTTTTCCTTGTGATTATCAAGTGCGTCTATTACACAGGCAGCTGATCCTTCCAAAAACAGCTAGACTGGCCACTTGTTAGACATTGTCCAGCAATGAGTGATGAATACTGTGAGCCATGATTTTTCTCTTGGTCATTTCTTTCATTAAATTTTTTTTGCTGGAAATCTATAAAATACACATGAGCAAATATTACTATATTTCATGGAGTCTAAGAGGCTATCCATTGTTAGATGCTCTGTCACTGCGTATATCACTTAAAAAGACTGTTAAGTAAACATTTTTTTTACCATTCAACTGTTTACACACATCCCAGTTTTGAGGATGTTATAATGTTTTTTAAAGTCCATACTAGAATCTCTGGAATCTCTGTGTCTTGATGACACCGTGCTTTGATGGCAAAGGCCAGTAGCTTAAATACTGCTGTTGACAGTTGAACTTTTTAATAAGAGTAATTAATGATACTAATACTTCTTTGGAGCAAGGATTTATGTGGAACATGTAAAACGTGTGAATTATCCTAATAGCCTACAATTTGAGACAGACTGACAGGATTTTCGTTTAATGATTAAACATTAGAAGTTCAAAGAAGACCATTTGCAGCATATCGTGATGTAGTGTAATAAATTTTGAACCTGGAATCAGAAGACCTAACTCTGAAACCCTACCCCACTTGTCCCTTACTCCATGTCTAACCCCAAGCTAGTTATTACAGTGTTTCTGAACCTCAGCTGCTTATGTAGTCAAAAAAAGATGAGGATGCCTGCCAGATGAGGTGGTTGTAGAATCCAGGAAGGCATTTGTAGTCAGTAAATAATTACACAAATGGAACCATTGAAATTCTGAGAGCCTTCTGCATCACGGATGTCGTGAGAGAGACCTGGAGGGGGGCTTCAGAGAGTAAAGGTCTGTGACATGTGAAGACATTCTCCAGCACACAGTATCCCATAGTGAGAAGAATTATGACTAACGAAGGGAGAAGAGATTAAGGAATTGAAAAGGTTCTGTCTGGAGTATATGGGGAGGTAGAAAAATAAGACTATTGTGCATAATAAATAAGGGACTGAAGTGACTTGAATCTCAGGAGTTAGTTATTGCTATGTGCAAGGTCAGCAATCAAGGTGGTTTCATGGGAAAATGAAATCAGCTAATTAGCAGCATAACTTTGGGCTCATTAGAAGGCAGAAAATAGACTGTGACATAACTCTCTTCTTACAGTTGATTTTTAAATACAGTAAGCCATAACCCTTATTCATTTACCTCAGTTTGGTTTCTATCGCTATTTGCATTATTTTCTTTTGGTGCCTTGTTGGAGGGAGTTTTCTAAGTATTGACACTTTGCACCTCTTCAGAGAAATACTACGAGTGATATAGTTCCAAAAAACAATACACAGTCTTTTGCCATTGCTCTAATCATAATGCTCTAAGAAGAACTTTGCACTAAAGAAGATAAGTAGTTTTGTTATTATTTAGGATTTTGGAAGGGATAAGCAAAATTGGAAATAACAGGTGGAAAACATACCTGGTGGTGTTGAGGGTTTGAAGATTTCACAGCCATTAAGTGCCCGAATTAGGGCTTCACTAAATCTGAATCTTTGTCCAGATCTGAGCTCTTGTCTACTCTGCAGGAGTAAATAATTAAGAAGTGATGGCCGGGCGCGGTGGCTCAAGCCTGTAATCCCAGCACTTTGGGAGGCCGAGACGGGCGGATCACGAGGTCAGGAGATCGAGACCATCCTGGCTAACACGGTGAAACCCCGTCTCTACTAAAAATACAAAAAACTAGCCGGGTGAGGTGGCAGGCGCCTGTAGTCCCAGCTACTCAGGAGGCTGAGGCAGGAGAATGGCGTAAATCCGGGAGGCGGAGCTTGCAGTGAGCTGAGATCCGGCCACTGCACTCCAGCTCGGGCGACAGAGCAAGACTCCGTCTCAAAAAAAAAAAAAAAAAAAAAAAAAAGAAGTGCAAATACTTGGTGGGTTTTGGTGCTGATTCCTTGAAAACAAAATCTGAGTGACCCATGACCACTTTATGGGTTGGTGCTTACTGCTAATTAGCCCGTGGCCAGAGAGTACTTGATGCAGGGGAGTTGCATTCAGCAAGAGTGCAGCGATGTGCTGTGGCCTCATTGCTGGGTCATCTTAGCCTGGTCACCTTACCCCCTTGGGTCTCAGTGTGCACATTTATAAGAAGAGGAGATTGGACTAGATTGTGATGGCACATGGGCTGCTTCTCCTTCCATGACTGTCTGACAGTCATTGCTAATCACTCAGAACCTGCATTCTCCCACTGAGTTACAGCTTGCATATGCTCCTTGCTCATCCTCAGGCCTTTAGACAACTACTTGAATTGCTTGCAGTTGGAAAGTGAAATGAAATGTTTTCCAGATCCTGGGCCAGGTGATTTCTGTGGTTCCTTTGAATATTTATGATTTTCTGATTTTTTGGAATTCCCAAATCCTGGCCAACCATCTCCCAAAAGTGTTTTGTTAGAATGGTTGTACTAGCAATGAGTAAGTGCTCCAATGAAGGAAACTGTGTGGTTCCTGAAAGAAAAAATCCCGATTCCAAGGGCATGACGTTCCTCATGCTGTATGTGAAGGACACTGTGGTTATAACCATCTAAAGCTTTTGTAAGCCAGAGGCAACCAAATCCAGACAACGAGTTCTCTCTCAGTTATCTGAGGGAGCTTTTAGGTGCCTCTAATCTCAGGTCCCTGCCTCCTAGTTTGAGGACATTATGAGTTTCTCAGGGCAAGGACAGACTGGCTCTTTTTCTTCCCACCAAGGATGGCCAGTTTGCAATGATTATATTGCACAGGAGTTGTACTCGTAGAAACCTGGCAATTTGAAGAGGAAAGAAATGTACCTTGTCTATTGCCTTATAAAATGTTAACATTGAATGATTTATTTATTTAACTGCAGTTCCTACATGTGAGGTCTTGCCAACTAAGGGTGTGTACAGACTGTTTGTGTTAATGTTATATCCCATAGTGCCTGACCCTTTGGCTGTTATGATTATGTGCTACCTAAAGGAGAGCCATGGAGCCAGTGTCCCCCCCCGCTAGTCACAAATCCCTGTGGATAGAGTGGTTCTCAGTCAACACCTTCTTCCCATTTGTGGCTTTTTCATGGATCCCTTTAAATTGTCCCTCAGCACTGGTTTGTGGAGGGGACAAAATACACAGAAATGAAGTTGGTTTTTATTTCCTGTTTATTTTTCTTGATGTTTCTTTTCTCTAATTCTGTTTTCACTGGCCAGGTTGGCTTTGATGACGGATGTTTTCTCTTAATGTCCCACCCCTGGCTGCCTCCTGCTGAGGCACGTGCACAGGTTGTGGTGCTCTGTATACCCATCAGCTGTAGCTGGAACAGATGCTCAAGGAGTGATGGATGTGACTTCTCAGACAGGGCTCCACGCCCCTCCCACATTGAGATGCAAATATCTTTTAGCATCTTGAAAAGAAAGATTAGTCCAGGTTGTGTCCTCCTGCTGCCTGCACACACCCTGTCCCCATCAGTCCACGACTTGGAATATGGCTCCCCCTCATTGTTTGCCTTCTGAAGCCCGCAGTCTCTGCAGCTCTTCAATGCCTCCATTGTGCAGACGTGGTGCCAGAGACTGGGAGTCTGTTCTCAGGGCCGGGTGCCGTCCCTAGGAATTCAAGTAATAACTTAATAACCTCTGCCGTCTGCAGAACACCCTCTGACAAGGCCTTTGTGAATTGCAAAGTAAACAGATGGAGAGGAGCAACTTATCTCAGGACTGTCACAGTGCTCCTTGTTCCCAAATCGGGTGCCTTCTCAGCCTGCATGTTCATTGAGAACTGAGGCTTTACAAGATACTACCCCACAGCCCCAGGAGAATTTAACACAAAGGGGAGAAAGTCAACAGCATCTGATCTTTCAGTGAAAACTGAGGAGTCTACATGAAATCTTGTGTGTACACGTATACATATATAAACACGCACACAGTGTACTTTAATTCTAGGCCTACTTTGCAATTTATTTGCAGCTTCAATTTTGGTTGTCTTCAAGTCCTTCAGATAGATCTTCAGTGTTAGGTAACTTTTCCCAACCAAATTTTAAGGTGTACACATTTCCACCTTAGGAAAATTGTTGACTCCATGCGATAAAGCAATCAACGTTCAGTTCCCTTGCCCCTTTCACAATCTGATGTGAAGGAGTGACATCTAAATATGACAGCCAGAGACTTGAGTTTAAGTCCAGAGTGGGCCCCTTGGTCTAAGCGTTGTATGATGTTTGATGGGAGTGGTACTCAAAAGTATGATTACATGTGGTACTCAGAGAGCAGTTTGGTTCTCGATGGGCTCTGATATTGTGTCAGAAACTGAACTACTATTTTAATTGCCTATTCTCTCATTACTGTTAAATCTTAGTGCCTATTAAAGCTTACCTTTATTTTCATACTGCATATTGCTGACATTATGTTTTCTTCTTTTTTATTCCTTTTAGGAAAGTATGCCTCAGACTCCTCCCTTTTCAGCAATGTTTGACAGCAGTGGTTACAATCGAAACCTCTATCAGTCTGCAGAGGACAGCTGTGGAGGGTTGTATTACCATGACAACAACCTCCTCTCTGGATCCCTGGAAGCACTCATCCAGCACTTAGTACCTAATGTGGATTACTATCCAGATGTAGGTATTCATGTTTCTCTGAAACACATCCTTGGCAATGAGTAGAAATTATAGTACAGTAGGCAGGGACCATAGATAATACAGAATTATCTCTAGGTTGCTGAGAATTTTTCTAATAAGAAATTGCATATTGATTATCAAGTGCATTGAAATCAAGTTGAGCCTGGATAAGGATCAGATTTTGGTGTACTGTGCGTATCAATTTCTTTTCAGGTTAGTTACTACATTGTAGACAGTCTGATACCATCTGAATGAAGTATCTGTAGAGTTGATTCATGCATATAGCTTAGTCCTTAAATAGAAATGTCAGAGAACATTGGATGCTCCCAGAATATATAATGCCTTTTTTTTTCCAAGATCATCACTATGCTAAGAAAAGTGAATGTAACCAAGGAAAGTATATGGAAGAGAAAACAAGGTTTATGCTCAAGATGTAATTCTTTATAGATTCAACATCAGGTGACATGGTTGCTTTGTTTTACCTTGGTAACCTACATTTATATAACCGAATCTAGGAAATTTGTTATATGTTTTCTCAGTCTTTATAGTAATTCCAAGAGGGAAGGGAGGAGAAAACTAATTCAGAGTGTTGAGTATTTGCTCATGGTCTCACTCCCAGCATCAGCAGTCAAACACAGATTTTCTTTCTGGGACAAATGACTTTTCCCCTTCCCTGTGCTACAGCTACCTCTATGGAATTGAGCTTAGTAGTAGGAGATTTGCTGAGCAGCTGGTTATTGATAAAGATCTCATGAAAATATCTAGAGACTGCATTCATTTGTCTTTATAAATTTAATGATAACGTTGGTGTGCAAAGGATAGTTCGTGCTTGCCACAGTAATTCACCATAGTGTTTCTTACTGAGTTATCTCTCTGTGTATTTTGTTACATGGCATTTTCAGATATGTTGCCACACAGGGAAGACTTGTAACCAAAAGTAAAAGGAATCCCTTGTTCAGCCCTGTAAGTGTTTATGAGCTAGTAAAGGCGCCTAAGGAAAAAAGAAAAATCCCATAGAATTTCTCTTTTCAATGAGAGTCTGAAATTGTTATAACAAATAAGCACTACTTCATTACTGGCTTCTTGGGAGACAATGTGGTTAAAGAAAAGTATATAGTGTTATATTGTGCTTTATTAAATTGCTTTGCCTTTAAGCAAATAAATAGGTTACTTGAAAGCCTGCCTTTGAATGTTCTGACACAAACACTTTAGTGTGACATGCTAGACACCCTGGAGAATTCTTGAGTGTTATGTGCATTGGGTAGGTAGGTTTTTTTGTTGTTATTTTTTGTTTGGTTTCCATTGAGTTACAGAGTATTTGGACACACAACCATGTTTTGTATGGGTAGTATATTCAAGTAAGATTTATCTCTCTGGGCTGAATTTCATTCTTCTTTACTAAAGTGAGTTATGTGTCTTGGTATCCTGGCTCCCTGAGGATGGATGTGAAAATGTGCTCTGAATAATTCCAGGAGCCAAACTTATCCTGTACTTCTGTTATTTTAGTATGGTTTAAGGGAAAACATACATCAGAAGGTAAAGGAGAGATTAATCTTATACCGTTTTACTACTAGTAGGCATTACTTTTGAAACTGCAGCATATTAACTTGATCAGGAGAACTTAATGAAATAAGATGTATAGTATAAAGGCAAGATATTAATTTTAGAGAGAATGTAACAATGATGACTTTTTTCTCTTGCTGCAGAGAACATACATATTTACCTTCCTACTCAGTTCTCGGTTATTTATGCATCCTTATGAGCTAATGGCCAAAGTTTGCCACTTATGTGTTGAGCACCAGAGACTCAGTGATCCTGATAGTGATAAGGTAATGGTACATTTTTAATATTATAATATTACAGTTTGTTTTATTAGGAATGCTGACTCTATGGCTTAGATTTTTGTGAAGTTGGTACCTTAAGTAACCGGGGCTTATCCCCAGGCTGAAGTGCATAAATGGCATTGTGGCTATGCAAGGGGAATTGTGAATGGTATAAAAAAGAACACAGAATAAATCAAATGCAGCCTGGGTGCAGGTGGCTCATGCCTGTAATCCCAGCACTCTGGGAGGCCAGGGTGGGCAGATCACCTGAGGTCAGGAGTTTTGAGACCAGCCTGGCCAACATGAAACCCCGTCTCTACTAAAAATACAAAAATTAGCTGGCTGTGGTGGCGCACACCTGTAATCCTGGCTACTCCGGAGACTGAGGCAGGAGAATCGCTTGAACCTGGGAGGCAGGTTGCAGTGAGCTGAGATCGCACCACTACGCTCCAGCCTGGGGGACAGAATGAGACTCTTGTCTCAAAAATCAAAGACATTAAAAATTTAAAAATTGAAAAAAATAAATTAATTAAATGCAATTGAGGATCCCTAGGTCCTGCCTTAAGTTGGTGGCACTTGGCATTGACATGGAGGGAGAGGGGCTGCAGCTTCTTCTTCATCCCTAAAGACTTTGCACTAGAAGTTTCTCAGTGACACTGTTTGTAACTATTTATTTGATGTAGTCCATGGTGATAAATATCACTGAATTAGATTTGCTTTTTCTCCCTAGAACCAGATGAGAAAAATTGCGCCCAAAATCCTTCAACTCCTCACGGAATGGACGGAAACATTTCCCTATGATTTTCGGGATGAAAGAATGATGAGAAACTTAAAAGATCTGGCTCACCGGATAGCCAGTGGCGAAGAGGTTGGTAACCTGAATTTAGCACGGCCACTGGAATTCCCAGGCAGAGCCTGGGTGGGAAATGGTGCTGAATTATGCATCCTAATCTCCACTGCTTCCTCTCTGTTTTGCCTTTGGGCAAGCCCTCCACATCACATATTGGTCTGTTTAGTATGTCAAGTGAGAATGATTATACCATCCCACTTCAAAGGGATATGATCTAGAATGTTATGTGATTAATTTGGGGCTATGTTCATGTCAACTCATACACAGGATTTATGTTGCAAGTGTGTTTTAATTTTACTTTACTTTTACCTTTTTTCCTTCCAAAAAGGTTTAACACAGCTAGTTAGATAATAAATGGCATGTTAATAGATATAAACACTAGTGGCTACAAAGTAAATAACATTAATATATTAACCAATGATAAATAGTAGATTAATAAATCAGAAATAGACATTCTGGGCTGTGGCAGGAAGAAAACAAATATGCTTCTGTTGAGAATGAGTAGAGGAGGACAGGACTGCTGTGGTATGAGTTTAAGTTCCAGGTAAAAGGGAAATGCAGCTGGTCATGTGATATTCACGGTCAGAAAAGGGGAAGTATAGTAATTATTGAGGGAATTAGATGAAAAATTTAAAAACTTTTTTCTGAAGAACTTCGTATAGGGTCATAGAATGAGATCCTAGAAACTGTTCTTTATGGTGTTTACAACACCTTCCTGGATAGAAACTGAATTCATAGATTCATGTGTGAATGAGCAAAGGTAATTCTTGGGGGAGGAGAAGACTGAGGAAATGAGGCAAGTCTTCCAGTGCTCAGAAGTTGATTTAAAGATAGAGTCTAGTATAGGTGGAGATTAAAAGTAAGTCTCTTAGCTAGTCTTTCATAAATATCACTTCCCTCAGTTGAGTCTTTGATAAGCACTAACTACTAGCTGTGTAAATTCAGGTTATCCTTTTGGAAGCACGTCTGAAGGGCTGGTATTCTGTGTTGAGACTTGCTGGGCAAGGATGTCCTTGTAGTTTCCATGTTGCAGGTCAACTTCTGGGAACAAGTCGTTTAGGCACAGATACACTTTGACCTGGAAAAAGTAGATGAAGCATTTGGCAATGATGGTGCATTTCATTCGTCTTAAAATGCATTTTCCATTATGAATAACCTTCCTTGAGAACTCTTTCAGTGGTGTGCTACAGCGTATAACTTGATACCCTATCCTTTTTTTCTGAGACAGAGCCTTGCTCTGTTCCTCAGGCTATAGTGTTGTGATCATGGCTCACTGCAGCCTTGACTTCTCTGGCTTAATTAGTCCTCCCACCTCAGCTTCCCTAGTAGCTGGGACTACAGGTGCATACAACTGTGCCTGGCTAATTTTTTCTATTTTTTGTAGAGACAAAGCCTCACTATGTTGCCTAGGCTGGTCTCGAACTTTCTGGCTCAAGCAATCCACTGGCCTTGGCCTCCCAAAGTGCTGGAATTATAGGCGGCTTGAGTATAGTGTCACCATCATGACTCACTACAACCCTGACTTCTCTGACTTAATCAATTCTCCCACCTCAGCTTCCCTAGTAGCTGGGACTACAGGTGCATACGACTGTGCCTGGCTAGTTTTTTTCTAATTTTTGTAGAGACAAAGCCTCACTATGTTGCTCAGGCTGGTCTCGAATTTGTGGTCTCAAGCAATCCACTGGCCTTGGCCTCCCAAAGTGCTGGAATTACAGGTGTGAGCCACTGCGCCCAGCTGTAATTTTTGTGAGAAAAGGGGAAGTGTATTAATTCTTGAGGGAATTAAGTGAAAAACTTAAAAACTTTCATCTGAATAACTTTGGGGCTATGTTCATGTCAACTCATGCACAGGATTTATGTTGCAAGTATGTTTTAATTTTACTTATATGTTTTTTCCTTCCAAAAAGGTTTGACACAGCTAGTTAGGTAATAATAAATGGCATCTTAATAGATATAAACATTTTAATACAATTTCTCCCAATTTTACAAAATCAGACTAAAATTATATAAGGCTAGCTCTTGAAAAATGTGTATGGGCTTTCCTGTATTATGTTCTCATGAAAATGGAATTAGCCATTTTACTGTTACTTTTTGACATTATATTGTTACGAACCCAAGTGCTTGAGACAGCCATTATTTCTGCCGGGCTGAATGAGTCATTTCCTGAGTCATTGTGCAAGTTATGACGGTTATAATCATTTTGCCAGTTTGCCTATTACAGGTTCCAGCCAGGTATGAATTGATAGGTCCCTTGCTTACAAAGGCAAAAATTAAGCATCATGGTGTAGTTTGGTAGCAAATCGTATATTAAAGAGGTTAGCCGGGGAGTTCCTCAGCAGGGTCAGTGCTGGCTCAGTGACCTTGGTTTATGTATCTGAAGCTGCTCAAAAGATTAGTGACATCATAAGGGCTTTTTCTGGTGTGAAGGCTGAGACCTAAGTCAGACAGTTTTCATTTCAGTTAGGTTGTCTTTAGCTACTTAACATTATATGTCAATCATCTTATCTTCCCTCTATTGCCTTTATAACTTAGTTCTTTCCAAAAGAAACACCTTAAAAATCTTTTTATTTTAAGATAAAATGTTAGTGTTTTGAAAATACCAAATGGATGGTCCTTCTTATTGCGGGAGTCAAAGGGGAAATCATTTCTATCTGTGTTTACCTGATGAAAATTGGTCTTTTTGTTTAACAGAATCAAGCTATTTGAGAGCTGGGTAGAACAGAGAGAAGGGCCAAACAGCCTTGTGACCCTGGCTTCTTTTCAACACTCCTGTGTTAATAACAGTCTTGATAGAAACCTTGTGAAGTTCAGATGGTTTTGAGCATGAAAAGAGGAGATAAGAAGACAAGCCAGTTCTAACTGAGGAATTGATTAAACTAAGGGTTGAGTGGAGAGATGTCACCTGCCTTGATCAGGTTGAGTTTCACAGGGAACCTGTTTCTTTAGTTGCTTCTATTCAGTATTCCGTATTCTAGTCAGTATTCAGAATTCAAATCCACACTTGCCAGCTGGTTTATCTGAGTGTGTTTTGGCTAGTCCTCTAAATCCTTGCTCCTTCCTCATCTCTATAAATCATAGAAGTAACTGCCTTGTGTTAATGCCCTTTCAGGTCTGAAACTGTACAATCAATGTCCTTCCTCCAGTTCTTTGGCTGTCAGGCTCCTTATCAGTCATGTGCTTAGGTGTGTCTCCTCAGAGAGACCTTCCTTCAGCACCCCAACTATGATCATCCCCTCTCCCATTATTGGCTTTCACTGCTCTTCCCTTCATAGTGGTTCCTAGCACTCTGTGGTGAGTAAGTATAGCTGGCCCCCTCTCTGTATTTGTGGGATCTGCATCCATGGGTTCAACCAACCTCAGATTGAAAATATTCAAAAAGCATTAAGTGTGTACCAAACATATATAGCCTTTTTTTCCCTGTCATTATTCCCTAAACAATACAGTATCACAGTGATGTACATAGCATTTACGTTGCATTAGGTATTATAAGTAATGTAGAGATGATTAAAGTATACAGGAGGATGTGCAGATGTATGAAAATACTATACCATCTTATAGCAGAGATGTGAGAGCATCTGCAGGGAAGTCCTGGAACCAGTCTCCCGAGGATACTGAGGGATGACTGTGCTTGCATTTTTGTTGCTTGTTTTCCTCTCTAGACCCCATGCTGTGCCCTCTTTGTTCACCTTGGCATCCTTAACTCCTAGCTCAGTACCTGGCACCTCGTATTCTCTCAGTAGTGTTTGAATGAATGAGTCAATGAATGAATGAATGAACAAATGAATTACTGGAATAGGGAAACATTATTTCCCTCTACTGGAAGGAATATGGGCCTGGGTTGGAATTTGTTACTTCTTGCCTGGGACTTTTTATTTTCCTTTTGGCAGTCAGTGAATCCAGGTGTGCCCTATATATAATTTAGTCAGGTTCTTCTGACTCTGCCAGGACAGTTCTACATAATGTGGCTTAATATGTTTCCCCCCTGGGGATTTGCCCAAAATGAAGTGGTTTATTAGGACTTGCCTGCAAGAAACATGAAATGAAACTAATGATTGAATTACATGACAAATGACTGTGGTGGATAGAATGCAATTTTCTCTTCCTTAAGGGGCTGGTCTTTATAATAAGAACTTCTATCTTTATTTGCCAGGTAATTACTGTCACTGGCATTTGAAGTTATAAAAAAGAATAAGTACATATTTAGTAATTCATGACTCAGTGAGGAACCGTGCTTAACAACACAAAGCTTGATTTCTCAAATGGAATCAAATGGCAGCAGGAAACTTTTAAAAGAGGTGGCGTGCATACACTGTCTCCCATGCTCACACACTAGTTGTTGAATAGCTTCCCCCATACTCTATTGCATGCATTTTTCCATTATATTTTGATGCAGTTTTTTGCTAACAACCTCACTGTACATTCCTCTGCCTCTTCCCCCAATAAATTTTTTTAAATTGCAGAATAGGCTGGGCGCGTTGGCTCACGCCTGTAATCCCAGCACTTTGGGAGGCTGAAGCAGGCAGATTACTGAGGTTGGGAGTTCGAGACCAGCCTGACCACCATGGAGGAACCCCATTTCTACTAAAAATACAAAATTAGCCAGGCGTGGTGGCGCATGCCTATAATCCCAGCTACTCAGGAGGCTGAGGCAGGAGAATCTCTTGAACCCGGGAGGCAGAGATTGTGGTGAGCCAAGATCGCACCGTTGCACTCCAGCCTGGGCAACAAGAGTGAAACTCTCCGCCTCAAAAAAAAAAAAAAAAAAAAAAAAAAATTGCAGAATAAAAATCTTTCAGCAGATATGCCAGTAAAGCATTGCTTCTCACACTTGGCTTATACAAGGATCAGCTGAGACGCATCTAGATCATGTGACCCAAATGCACTGCAGACCAAGTCGATCGGAATCTCTGGGGTGGAACCCAGGCTGCCCCCATTCAGCAGTTTGTTCTGTTCATTGCTCCCCAGCTGGTACCCTTGTGTGGTACCCTGAAGAGAAGTGATAATTTCTAGCTAAAGTGTTCTCTGCGTGGATCCTGGGAAGGGGTGAGGAAAAGGTGCATGATGTAGGAATGATAGCATGCATGGAATAGCAGCTGAGGCATAGAATAATGAATATTTTAAAGTGAGTTGTTGGTTTTTTTAAGTGAAAATAACTTCCTTGTGCATGTCTCATGCCTGTGTTATCCAAGAAATCCCATTCTGTGGGAAAGCTTTAAAACATTTTATTTTTAACATGTCAAGTAGTATAGGAATATATTCACTTGGATTTTGTTTGAAAATTCATACAAAGCAAAAGAGGCCAAAAAACTTCCATCAATCCAACTTCTCTCTTAAAGGTAACAGCTGTTGTCAATTTTGTGTGTATCCTTCCAGAGCTGCTCCTACGTATACAGGTGTTCATAGAAAGTAGTGTGTATGGCTTTTATTTCCGTGTGTGTTCACCTAGTATTCTTCACCCTGCTTGTTTTCTCTGTGTTATGTCTTGGAAAACTTTCCATGTCAGTGCAGGTAGCTGTATCTTCTTTCAGCTGCTACACAGTAGTCCAGTATGTGATTGGGCCATGTTTCTTTTTCTTTTTCTTTTTTTTTTTTTTGAGATGGAGTCTCGCTCTGTCGCCCAGGCTGGAGTGCAGTGGCCAGATCTCAGCTCACTGCAAGCTCCGCCTCCCGGGTTCACGCCATTCTCCTGCCTCAGCCTCCCGAGTAGCTGGGACTACAGGCGCCCGCCACCTCGCCCGGCTAGTTTTTTGTATTTTTTAGTAGAGACGGGGTTTCACCATGTTAGCCAGGATGGTCTCGATCTCCTGACCTCGTGATCCGCCCGTCTCGGCCTCCCAAAGTGCTGGGATTACAGGCTTGAGCCACCGCGCCCGGCCGTTTCTTTTTCTTTTTAAAAATTATTCTATTGGACACAAACAAGTTAAATTTGTTTATACCAAAAACTCAGCATTTTCTGAGAAAGACTTAGCAAAGAAGATTAAGTCCCTTCTTCATATCAAACTCTGTTTAGTAAAGTAGTAACATATAGTTGTGAGTTGCTCTTGTAAACAGGCTTTACTGACTGTGAAACTTCAACTTTGTTTTTTTTTTTTTTTTTTTTTCGAGATGGAGTCTTGCTCTGTCTCCCAGGCTGGAGTGCAGTGGCCAGATCTCAGCTCACTGCAAGCTCCTCCTCCCGGGTTTACGCCATTCTCTCGCCTCAGCCTCCCGAGTAGCTGGGACTACAGGCGCCCGCCACATCGCCCGGCTAAGTTTTTGTATTTCTTTAGTAGAGACGGGGTTTCACCGTGTTAGCCAGGATGGTCTCGATCTCCTGACCTTGTGATCCACCAGTCTCGGCCTCCCAAAGTGCTGGGATCACAGGCTTGAGCCACCGCGCCCGGCCGTAACACGTATTTTCTACTCTGCACTTGTTCTAGCCAAAAGGCTGAGAAGCGATTCTACCCTGGATAGTATATGCTATAACTAAGGTATCTCCAAGAAGGTGTTCAGAAACCAGTCTGAGTAATACACTGGGAAATATTTGCATAATTATTAGAAGTAGTATCTAACTCTCATGTAGTCATTTGCTATGACATTTGGGACAAAGGACTGAATAAAACAGTTGAAGTTGATAGATTTTGTTTGTTTGCTTGCTTTGTTTGTTGAGACAGGTTCTCGCTTTGTTACCCAGGCTGGAGTGTTGTGGCACCATCAGGGCTCACCATAGCGTCAACCTCCCTGACTCAAGCAATCCTCCCACCTCAGTTTCCCTCAAGTTACTGGGACTGCAGGTGCCCCGCTAATTTTTAAATTTTTGTAGAGGCCGAGCACAGTGGCTCGTGCTTAATAATCCCAGCATCTTGGGAGGCTGAGGTGGGCAGATCACTTGAGGTCAGGAGTTCGAGACCATCCTTGCTAACATGGCGAAACCCCATCTCTACTAATACGACAACAAAAACAAAACAAAACAAGAACAACAACAACAACAAATTAGCTGGGTGTGGTGGCACACATTTGTAATCCCAGCTACTCAGGAGGCTGAGGCAGGAGAATTGCTTGAAACTGGGAGGGGGAGGTTGCAGTTAGTTGAGATTGCACCTCTGCACTCCAGTCTGGGCAACAGAGTGAGACTCTATCTCAGTCAATCAATCAGTCAAATCAATATATAAATAAGTTTTTGTGGAGACAGGGTCTCACTATGTTGTCTCGATCTCCTGCGCTCAAGGGATCCTCCTGCTTCATCCTCCCAAAGTTGTGGGATTACAGATGTGAGCCACCATGCCTGGACATAGATTTTTAATGTAACTCAAGTTTATAAAGTAAAAGAGGAGGGGGAAATAGGAATGAGAGATTTAAAATAACCCTCAGCTCATCCTTGAACAGCTTTGAATTCCAAAAAAGAGACATTTCCCTTGAGTGACAAACATACTACCAAATAGCGTTTTCTAAACTGATAACCTGAATGCTGTATGGAAGGTGGGATTTTTGACGGTTCAATTTTTTTTTTTTTTTTTTTTTTTTTTTTTTTGAGACAGAGTCTCGCTCTGTCTCCCTGGCTGGAGTGCAGTGGCGCGATCTCGGCTCACTGTAAGCTCCGCCTCCTGGGTTCATGCCATTCTCCTGCCTCAGCCTCCTGGGTAGCTGGGACTACAGGCGCCCACCACCGCGCCCGGCTAATTTTTTGTATTTTTAGTAGAGACGGGGTTTCACCACTGGTCTTGATCTCCTGACCTTGTGATCCGCCCGCCTCGGCCTCCCAAAGTGCTGGGATTACAGGCGTGAGCCACCGCGCCCGGCCGACGGTTCCATTTTTAAATACATAGGTGTTTCATTAGTGATTTCAGGGTGATCCATGACTGTAGAGAAAAATAGAGGTCTTCTAATGGACCAGTTTAAATAACTCAGCAGAATATACACTAACAGAGAAGAAAAGGAAAAGAAGTCTGTGTATGCTTTTTACACCTTGACTATGCGAGAATTAACCATTTCCAGGTATGTTGTTATTCTCCTCATAAGCAAATATCTCTTCATTTGGGTTTTTGTAATATACTGTAATAAACAAAATTGCTTCTATAAAAAAAAACTGTGGCTCTTATACTTGTAGGTAAATGCCATTATTTTTCAGATAATTAATCTCAGCAAATGATATTGTGGTATTTTTTTAAAAGGCAATGGAGCCATAAACGTAGGCCTTTCTATATCTGTAGGTTTACTGGGGCCATCCTCTTTTGGAGATTTAACCTAAGGACCGTGTTAGCATTGAATCAGCCTGTGTGCCTTTCTCGGATACAGGCATCAAAATTTACCTGGAAGAACATTGTTTTGGAAATTTTTGGCTAGAAAAGAAAGACTAAATGGACCTGCAACTTATGTCATAGCTGTGCCCTGGGATTGATGGATTGTGAAGTCATTTCTTGATTTAACAAATGTTTTAAAAGTCAGGAGGTTGACAGTTATCTAAACTACATGCAGTGCTTTTTTTTTTTTTTTTTTTTTTTTGAGACGGAGTCTCGCTCTGTTGCCCAGGCTGGAGTGCAGTGGCCGGATCTCAGCTCACTGCAAGCTCTGCCTCCCGGGTTTACGCCATTCCTCCTGGCTCAGCCTCCCGAGTAGCTGGGACTACAGGCGCCCGCCACCTCGCCCGGCTAGTTTTTTGTATTTTAGTAGAGACAGGGTTTCACCGTGTTAGCCAGGATGGTCTCGATCTCCTGACCTCGTGATCCACCCGTCTGGGCCTCCCAAAGTGCTGGGATTACAGGCTTGAGCCACCGCGCCCGGCCCATGCAGTGCTTTTTTAAACCAGTTTATCTTATGCATGAGGCTGCAGCATTATGAAGTAGCAAACAAAGTGGCACCTGGGAGTAGTGTTGCAGGGAGAATTGCCACGTGGAAGAGTTTGGTTGTGAACATTAATAGTGAGTCATGAGTGCAAAAGAAATGAATATGAGCCCAGTGGAGGTCAGATGCCAGAAATGAATATCTACTGCTTCCTCATGGTAATCCACATTTTATGTGTAAGTCAAGAAGATGGTAGGCTGGACGTGGTGGCTTACGTCTATAATCCCCACACTTTGGGAGCCCGAGGCAGGCGGATCACAAGTTCAGGAGTTCGAGACTGGCCTGGCTAATGTAGTGAAACCCCATCTCTACAAAAATACATAAATTAGCTGGGCGTGGTGGCGCATGCCTGTAATCCCAGCTACTCGGGAGGCTGAGGCAGGTGAATCACTTGAACCCAGGAGGTGGAGGTTGTAGTGAGTGAGCCAAGATCATGTCACTGCACTCCAGCCTAGGCAACAGAGCAAGACTCCGTCTCAAACAAAACAAAACAAAACAAAAACAAAAAGAAGGTGGTTCGAGGGGGTGAGTGGGAAGTAATGGTATATTTCTGCTAAGTAGCCAGACTGATGAGATTGAGAATGATAGGACTAGAGAAATCAAGAGGGTGGCCCTAAAGAAAAAGTGTTAGGAAAAGGATACATTGACTTGCAATCAATGTATTTCAACCCACCAGCAGTAAACTGGTAGGTACATTTCTTTGCTGGAACAGAGGACATTCAGTTATACTTAGTACTCATTATACTGGATTCCCTCAAGAGGTAATCTAGATTGTCACTGTAGTGTTTTCATGGCCCAACCTGAATTGTACTCTCAGTCGCAACCCCAAAGAAGAACTAAACCTTACAGGTTTGAAAATGCCTTATGCATGTGTCTCAAACTGTTAGAGCTAGCCAAATCTTCCTGTAACTTCCCTTAACCCAGTTGATTCTCCAGTGTCCAGGTAAAATCATTTGAGGACATAGTCTCTGAGTTTGCATAGTGGCAAAACCAGACATGCAGAGCACGGATGTAATTCTTCACTTATTCCCTAGCAGACATACAGAAAGAATGTCCAGCAGATGATGCAGTGTCTGATCCGCAAACTTGCTGCGCTTAGCCAGTACGAAGAAGTCCTGGCAAAAATCAGCTCCACATCCACAGATCGGCTCACAGTTCTCAAGACCAAGCCACAGTCCATACAAAGGGATATCATTACTGTCTGCAATGACCCTTACACGTTGGCCCAGCAGCTGACTCATATAGAGCTGGTAAGGCCGTTATCATCTTTGCCCTTTACAACCACAGATTTGCTTTGCTTTGGCAACCAGACAATATATTTGTCAACAGTAATGTCACAAGGAGAGGTTAGAATAATCCAAGTGGGAAATCATCTGAGACAGCTGAAACATACAGTGTTTATGGATTTGAGTATGAATGCTTCTGATATTCTGGGGATTCACTTGTAAATAAATACTAAACAAGGCTGAAGAGCAAAGAGTTTATTGACCTTCCTCACCTCCTGCCTCTAATCAGTTTTTCCAAAACCTGCTCAGCCTTTCACTATCTTGTGGAATATTGACCCAAGCAGAAAATTGCCTCTGCACAGACCTTGAAGATGATGAAAGTATTCAGGGTTAAAGGCTTATTTTATAATCTTCATTAAGAAATGGAAGGTGGTGCCAAAAGTCATAGAGGGAGTTGACAGTCCATTTCTTTTCACTTTCTTTAATACTGTTGACCTTCTGGGTTTGTGTTTCAGGAGAGGCTCAATTATATTGGGCCAGAAGAATTTGTTCAGGCGTTCGTGCAGAAGGGCCCTTTGGATAATGACAAGGTAATCAGTCGACCCACAGGTCAACACTGAAACCAGAAATGGGATTTCTCAGTCTGTGATAGTGGGTATAAGGGACAGAAGTTAGAACTATATTCGGTTTTAGATTTTAAAATCAGAATTTTTTTTTTTTCCACCAGCCATGTCTGATTCATTGCAGTTTTCTTGAGCGAGGTCTCCAAGCTCCTTCACAATATTGCCCCATCACTAACTTGTAGCCTCTTCTTCCTCCTTATTGGGAAATTTAGTAAGTAGATGCAGGCATTTGTGGTGATGAAAATAGGAGAGGAAAGCATAATGGTTTTAGCAGATTAAGAATCTGCTGAGAAGGTTCTGCCCATAATTCAACAATAGCAGGGGCAGGAAAGACAGGATGCACATCCAGCTTGCTGAGTAAAGGGCTTGACTGCTTTGCCTCTTGTTTTGAGGTGAATCTCTCATGAGACGTTCATCGCCTAGGTGCAGCCCACTATTAAAGAAATTAATGCTGGGCATGGATTGTCAAATCAGTGTACACATATAAGAAAATTTTTTTCTTCCAGTGACCTGGAAGCATTTTGAATTGTTAGGCAAAGACTACAACACCCGCTGATGAAAGCCCCCTTCTGGGAGTAGGGGCAACAGCTGTTTTCCGGACTTAGAATAGTGTCTCCTAATACAGGAAGTGAAGAATTGGTTTTGCCATAGAAGGCTAGTGGACTTTTTGTTTGTTTGTTTCTTTTGGAAGGAAGGAAAGAGGGGTGTAATTAGCCTCTTCAAGTTGGCCTTGAACTTCAAGATGAGATTAACTTTTTTGCCTTTGAACAATGTGTTACTCACCCTACTAAAGACCATGATGGTATAGACTTCTGTTTATCTACTTGGAAGATACTTAGTTTGTTGCAACATTATGTTGTAAAATTTTGTCCTATGCTTAATTTTAAGTAAAAAATGTCTACTCCTTTGTACTGGTAGCCACTTTTTGCTGTATCAATTATAGCAGTTGGTATTTGCACTCCATTTACTGAGTCAGGATCGTTTTGGAATGCAGCCAGAACTCTTCCTCTGAATTGTGTTTCTGAAGATACAATCCAGACTAATTTAGTTTCTCGGGAAGAGGGGTTAGGGACACTTTTTTTTTTTGGAGGCTGAATCTCACTCTGCCACCCAGGCTGGAGTGCAATAGCGTGATCCCAGTTCACTGCAACCTCCACCTCCCGGGTTCAAGCAATTCTCCTGCTTCAGCCTCCTGAGTAGCTGGGATTACAGGCACGTGCCACTATGCCCAGCTAATTTTTTGTATTTTAGGAGAGATGGGGTTTCACCATATTAACCAGGCTGATCTTGAACTTCTGGCCTCTGGTGATCCACCCGCCTCAGCCTCCCAAAGTGTTGGGATTACAGGTGTGAGCCACTGTGCCCGGCCTAAGGACACTTTTATAAATGCATCAGAGTACATTTCTAGACCTCACGTGTTTCACTGGACTATCCTAAAAGCCTTCGATATTTCTGTAAGGATAATCAAAAATGCCAGTGATTGTCTTTCTCTCTCTTTCTGTTGTTCTAAAAAGCTTGCCTAATCCATAAACTGAGAATAAAGGCTCGTATTTCACAAAATGAGAGTCCAATACGTTCTTTTTTTCCTCTAACTCATCCGTTTACTTTGTTTTCTCTAAAGAGTTGCTATGGTGAACGGAAGAAAACACGAAACTTAGAAGCTTACGTGGAATGGTTTAATCGCCTCAGCTACTTGGTTGCTACAGAAATCTGTATGGTGAGGAAATGAATTTTCTATCTCCTAGCTCTCAATATTATTTTTTCCTACTTATTTTAGAACTGTTGGGCCTTTATACTGGATAACTGCCCTCTATTGTCTTTTGCTATATAGCCTGTTAAGAAAAAACACCGAGCAAGAATGATTGAGTATTTCATTGACGTAGCTCGGGAGTGTTTTAACATTGGCAACTTCAACTCCTTGATGGCGATAATCTGTGAGTATTTTGTGGAGGATACGTGTCCTTTATCTTTACGAATCCTGTAAAGTGACCCACAGAAAATTTGCAAATAGTATAGTTTTGTTAGTACAGGCTGTATTTTTTAATCCTGAGTTACTTGAGAATGTCCAAAATGCTTTAAATAGGCAAATGGGTGCGAGTAGGTGTGTAATGTTTCTTAAGTATGCAAGAATTCTTGGAATGTTTTAAGTTAACCTTAGCTAAATATTCATCTACAAAGACTTGCAGGTAAGATACTTGTCTAAATAAAGAGTTTTAAAAAGTATTTTGGCAGCTTGCATATCAAGTATTATAGAAATAATGATCCAAGACTCAATTATCTGATTCCTTGGACAAGAGGGTGGCCTAAGAAACTGGCACATTTTCTAACTGTTCAGGTTTCTAGTACTTATCACCCACAGACCTTATCACTCTAGTATACAAACTCACTCCTTTATATTATGGAGGTTTTAACATCAGAGACCGTGTTTCTTTCCTTTCATTCTATAAATATGTGTGGTAACAATATGTCTTAGTTGTTCCAATTTATATCTGTTGTCTTGCCTTAATTATTGATAATAGCTTTTGATAATAATTCTTTAATTAAAAAGTGTCCTACTTTGTATGATCAATTATATGGCCATCTTACAAATTATAGGTGCTCAATAAACATTTCAATAAAAGAATAGGCTGGGCACAGTGGGCTCATGCCTATAATCCCAACACTTTGGGAGGCCAAGGCAGGCGGATCATGAAGTCAGGAGATCGAGACCACCCTAGCCAACATGGTGAAACCTAAAAATACAAAAATTAGCTGGGCATGGTGGTGCACGCCTGTAATTCCAGCTACTCAGGAGGCTGAGGCAGGAGAATCACTTGAACCAGGGAGTCGGAGGTTGCAGTGAGCTGAAATCATGCCACTGCATTCTAGCCTGACGCCAGAGCAAGACTCCGTCTTAAAAAAAAAAAAAAGAAGAAGAGCGTTGAGGTCTTTTTGAAGGATCAGTTTAAAGCTAGAGAGTCTACCAAATTTAATTCAAGAATCTTAATCTAATAAATTCTCCCTTCCACCAATTTATTTTTCCATTTTGTTTACATACCATTTCCTCTTTCTCTTCCCCCAGAAAATTACTGGCCAAGTCTCAGCTTATTATTTATCTGACTAACTCCATGAAAATAGCAAACAGAAAGATTATCTGAATCAGGGACTGAAAGGCTCACAGTCTAGATAATAAATTACTTAATTTCCCTCTTCTACTAGTAAGAAAATGTCAAGGCAAGCCATAGCATCAGAGAAAATGTTTGTAATACATAGAGCTGACAAATAACTTGTATCCAGAATCTATAAAGAACCCTGCAAATCAATAAAAAGATAAATAACCCAGTGAAAAAAAGGCCAAAAGACTGAAACAGATATGCCATGCAAGAAGATACTGTATATTAATGGTTAACGAGTATCTGGAATGGTGTTCCACATCATTAGTCATCAGAGAAATACAAATTAAATTACAGCAAAATATTAATACCATTGCATGCACTAGAATGACTGGAATTTTAAAAACTGGTTATACCAAATAGTGTTGAAGATGTGGAACAAGTGGTGCTCTTATACATTATTGGCAGGAGTATAAAATGGTACTACTACTTTGGAAAACTATTCAGCAGTTTCTTATAAGGTTAAACATATTTATACCCTGCAATGCAGAGATTGCACACACCTATGTATTTACTCCATGGAAATGCAAACACATGTCCACAGGAAGATTTGTAAAAGAACGCAGCTTTATTCATAATTGCCCAAGACTGGAAACAATCCAAATGCCCATTTACAAATGAATGGCTAAATAAATTGTGGCATATTAATACAATGAAATACTGCTCAGCAATAAAAATGAACCGTTGATACATATAAGTAACATGGATTAATTTTAGAATCATTATGTTGTGCAAAATAAGCCAGACACAAGAGTAGATACAGTATGATTTCACTGATATGAAGTTCTAGGGCAGACAAAACGAATCTGTGGTTTTAGGTAGCCAGTGTTCTGATTTCTGTGGTGGTGGGGAGGTGACCAGAAGAGGGTTCAAAGGTGACCAGAAGAGGCCCAAGAGCTTTCTGGGATCATGAAATGTGCTACTTTATCTTGATTGGAGTGGTAATACATGGACTTACACATTAGTCAAAATTCATCTAATTATGTGTTTAAGATCTGTGTATTTTTTGTATGTAAATTGTACCTCAATTAGGAAGCAATCTCCCACTTCTCGTCCTTAAAATATGAATGTTGGTGGCGTGGAATTAATATATGTACTCATTTAGGCTAGCGTGGGTTCCTTTTCTGTACAACAGCCACTGTAATATTTTTCTGAATAGTTATAGTACATAAAGTATCATTCAGGAGAGGCAGCCTGGCTTGTTGGAGTGAGTGTGGGTTATGGTGTTAGCTCCGTGTGAGCTTCCATCTCTGTTACTTGTTAACTGGATATCCTTGGGAAAATGTCTTACTCCCTAGAACTTTAGCATATTTTTTAAGAATGTTGAGGGGATATGTGAGATAACACACACAAAGCATGGTTGACACATTAGTTTCTAGGTCAAAGGTCAGCAAACTGACCTGTGGGTCAAATATGGCCCACCACTGGTTTCTTTATGACCGGTGAGCTAAGAATGGATTTTATCTTTTTAAATGATTGAAAAAAATGAAAATAATAATATTAACATTTCTAACATGTGACTGTAATATAAATTCAGATTTCAGTGCACATAAACAAAGTTTTACTGGAACACAACCATAACCATTTGTATATGTAGTTACCTACATAACTGGATGTTGGCTGTCTTTGCACGACAGTGATAGTGTCTTGTAGTGATGACACAGACCATATGGCCTAAAATGCTTACTTTTTTTTCCTTTATAGAGAAAATGTGTTCACCTCTGCACAGAGTCAATGGTAGCATTTATGCTGTTTCACGACTCAGAATTTGCAAAAAAAAAAAAAAGTTATACAATTGGAGTTTGTTACTTACTAATTTTAGAATTCTCACTTTTTAGAAGTATATGTTTATGGTTTTTCTTATTTCTCTCTTTCAATTTTCCTTTTTTCTTCCCCTCCATTTCAAATGGGAAGCTGGTATGAATATGAGCCCAGTCTCTCGACTAAAAAAAACTTGGGCCAAAGTGAAGACTGCAAAATTTGACATTCTTGAGGTATGTGAAGCCGATGTTTTGCTGTTAAGTAACACTTTACACCTGGAAAGTGGAATTCCTTTATGTGGTCTTGCCTTTCCATCAGACTATGACAGAGGAAAAAGCCCATCCATCTTTACAGACCCCGGGAAAGGAAAGTGGGTAGAATTGGAGAGGAAAATAAATCAGGTTATGTACTGGTTGTTTCATAGGTAGATATGTCCATTCTGGGGTTAATTGACTGGAGAAATAGTGAGCTGTCAGTCATATCACCTTATATGCCAGAATGGAATTTCGGTCCTGAGCAGTTGAGAGTTTTACTTCACTGTGAGCCTATTAGCTTCATTTATCTTCAGTGTCTCAGGGGAAGTGTTCCCCATCCCTAGAGTAACATTTATTCATCCTTTCAGCAATTTAGCTGACCTGGGAAAAAGCCCTTCCCATACAATTCTAAGGATAGTAAGAATTGTGGGCCAGGTGCAGTGGCTCATGCCTGTAATACTAGCACTTTGGGAGGCTGAGGCAGGAGGATCACCTGAGCCCAGGAGTTCAAGACCAGCCTGGGCAACGTGGTGAAACCCCACCTCTATGAAAAATACAAAAAATTAGCTGGGTGTGGTGGCGCGTGCCTGTAGTCCCAGCTACTTGCAGGGCTGAGGCAGGAGGATTGATTGAACCTGGAAGGTGGGAGCTGTAGTGAGCCAAGATCACACCACTACATTACAGCCTGGGTGGCAAAGTGAGACCCTGTCTCAAAAAAAAAAAAAAAAAAAAAAAAAAAAAAAAATTCATGTGCCAGAGTATGTGTATTTGAATCATATTCATCTGAGCACTACCTTGGTGTGCCAGTGCTTTGAATTACTATCTTTGGAGATAAGAAGAAAGCGTTCTTTCCCAAGTTTTCTCCCAAATTGGAAATTATCATTATGCCTATTATTTTATGATCTATTCATACAATCTAATACATCTCTTTTCCTTCTTGCAAAATGATATGCTTCAATTATTTGTGCATGATTTGTCACTACAAAGTGTTGGATCACTGTACATGGCTAACCATCAGAGGGCCCATTGACTTTCAGATGCAAACAGGAAATTTTTCTGCTGCTGGTGTTTGACTCTTACTAGTTTTACGTCTAAGCTCAACAATTAGCCTAGAAAGAATGTGGTTTAGGTTTAACTTTATTGAAGCTGACATCAGTTCACGTAATTACAACCAAACCTCAGGAAAGAAAACACTTGTGCAATGTGTGTCATGTGCATTTGTGTGTATGAGAAGGATAAATCATATTCCTACTGAGTTTCATAACTAATTTTGAATTTCATGTGTAGCTAAATGTGTGATCTCGTAAACTTCCTACAGAAGTTTACAATAAATAAAGAGTTAATATTCTTCTGTCTTTTATCTATAGCATCAGATGGACCCTTCAAGCAATTTCTATAATTATCGAACAGCTCTTCGTGGAGCAGCACAAAGGTCTTTAACTGCTCATAGTAGTAGAGAAAAGGTATGCACTTAAAGTCTTTCTTATGGTAGACTTGCTGTGTTTTATACTGAAATGCTATGTGAACTACTACACTGAAGCTTTTTTACTTGTTGAGATTTAAGAGAGACATGTACTCTAGAAATGATACCACTTGCCACACAGAGTTGGAGAATGCTACCAGAAAGTTTGTTAGACTGCATATTGCTGTGTTATTATTACATTACTTAAATAATTACTCTGTAGTGCCTCTTAATTGTGTTTCAAGCAATACATTAAGTCATATGTTAAGATGACTAATAGCATTAAAGAGTAATTTAGTTTAATGGAAAATAGACATTTAAGCTCTGCACAAGGTAGCTGACTTAATGTAACCTTTTCTCTTAAAAGAATTAGCTTACCTCCCATGGTTAAGTCATTTATTTTCAGAAAGTAGGTTAGTTGCTATAACATTAGGCGTGCTGTTACTAATTGGATTATGGGAGTAGCAGAAAAAGTACAGGGGTAATGTCTGAGAAATTAATGGTCCTTTCTCACTCTACCATACTCTTAAACAAATTAGTACCATCCTGCATCTACCATTTTCTTGATTCTGAGGGTCCTTTCTTGGCATGTTTCGGTGTCATATTTCTTTACAGAGGAAGGATAAGCTGTTTCGGCATTTGGCGGTCATGTTATTTGAGAAGTGAATGCTTAGTTATGGTAACTGGGTTAATGAAGGTTGCTTGATGGAGGTTATTTTCGGTTTCAATTCCATCCATCTTTTAACTTAAACTATATCTTCCACAAATAAAAGAAAATGAGGTAAAAAACCTTTCACAGCTTCCCAATCACGTCCCCTGAAAAAGCTTCAGCCTCAACGATCTAAAATAAAAATAAACACACAACCCCACCTTTAGTAAATGCTAAGTTGGTTCTCAATCAGATCTGAAATATCAGTTCTAACAATGTTTGAGGAGTATTGTAAATCCTTCCAATTTTTTCTTTACATAAAGGAACTTATAAGATCGGAGGGGGTATGAAGCAGAGATGACAGTCTTACTGTAGCCTGACAGGGTTTGCCAGCTTTTAAGTTTTACTTGCTCCATCCCAGTATGTTTGTGATTAGATTGAGAAAAGAATCTAATATGAAGTCTTTTAAGCTTCAAACAGCGAGCACATATGGGAGAATTGCAGCCCACTGAAGGGGCTGTACGTGGCCTCATTCACCTTCTCTGTGTTGCAGGGCAGGCAAGGTTCTCTCTGCATGGGCTTCAGTGAGGGCTTGGTGGGCTCTGCCCCAGAAGTCTGTGGAATCATATCTGTGAGTAGGGAGCTGCAGCGTTGGCCAAAGAAATTCTGAAGTGCAATCCCTCCAAAATTTCTCAGTTGTGGAATTCTAAGTTTTTTTCTACAAAAAGTCCCAAGTACTTACCCTTTACATCATTTAATACATTGTGTCTGCTTTAGTTTTGTTTTGTTTTAAACAGGTTCTATGTGAACATATAAATTGTACTCTGTAGTTCATTAAACAAATGAAAGCACATCCATTCAATTATTAAAAAGTCAAGAAACAATAGATGCTGGTGAGGCTGTGGAGAAACAGGAACACTTTTACACTGTTGGTGGGAATGTAAATTAGTTCAACATAATTTACATAATTGTGGAAGATAGTGTGGCAATTCCTCAAGGATGCAGAAATACCATTTGACCCAGCAACCCCATTACTGTGTATATACCCAAAGCAATATAAATCATTCTGCTATAAAGACACATGCACACGTATGTTAACTGCAGCAGTATTTACAATAGCAAAGACATGGAACCAACCCAAATGCCCATCATTGATAGACTGGATGAAGAAAATGTAGTACATATACACCATGGAATACTATGCAGCCATAAAAATGAATGAGATCTTGTCCTTTGTGGGGGCACAGATGAAGCTGGAAGCCATCATCCTCAGCAAACTAACACAGGAACAGAAAACCAAACACTGCATGTTCTCACTCATAAGCGGGAGTTGAACAATGAGAACACATGGACACAGGGTGGGGACACAACACATAACTGAGGCCAGAAGGGGGCTAGGGGGCAAGGGGAAGGAGAGCATTAGGACAAATACCTAATGCATGTGGGGCTTAAAACCTAGATGACAGGTGGATGGGTGCAGCAAACCACCATGACACATGTATACCTATGTAACAAACCTGCACATTGTGCACATGTATCCCAGAACTTAAAGTAAAATTAAAAAAAAACACAGCCATTTTAAAAACTGCCATCTCTTTTTACAGTTGGTCTCAAAGGCTGAGAGTGAAAGCATTTCTAGTTAAATCCACCTTTTATTCAAGAAAATTGGGATCCTTGGCCAGGCGTGGTGGCCCACGCCTATAATCCCAGCACTTTGGGAGGCTGAGGCGGGTAGATCACCTGAGGTCAGAATTTCGAGATCAGCCTGACCAATATGGTGAATCTTTTGTATCCTTTTAAATCTCAAGTTTGTGTGGTCAGAGTGGCACATCTCTAGGTACCTAATATAGAACAAACCAAATGTGTCTTCCACACAGCAGCCCTTAAATATTCTTTAAATAGCTGGGTTTTTTTTTTTTCTGTAGGTACCTGTGTCTCCAGGTTTTTAACCATTCCTCATATGATTACATGGCTTTAAATCCTCTTGCCATTCCAATTCTGCTCCTGTGAACTTACTTGGTCCTATTTATCAGCATTCATTTCTAGGTGTGGAACTGGCAAAACCCTTATGGTGTAGTTGCTGGGTTTCTGAACTAAGAATATTTTGAAAGGAAATTCAAAAATACTATTACTTGAGAAGTTCTCCTGCTAAAAACATCATTGACAAGACCTTCAGGAAAATAAACTTTTGCTTTGTCCTATTAATAATGTGTACATTCACTTAGCTCATGGAAGTTCTTATAATCTGATTTTCACTGTATTAGATTTGTATAGGGGCTACAGATCTGAAGGGAATTATCCATGAATAAACAAAAAGTTGAAGCCTGCAAGACTTCTTTCTTGTATACAGGCATAAGGAACAGAGCAGTAAAGTATCATAAGTAAGATTAGTTATATTTTTATTTTTATGAAAGAGTGATTGAGATAGTCAGTAGTGGAGCATCTTGCAGGCACCCCTGAATGCAAAAATCATGTAAGGTATAGCCCCTGCCACCTAGAATTTCTATTCCAGCTGTAGGCACTTGGTGTGAATTTACGAGAAGTTTAAATATCAGCAAGAAACAGTCAATGATCAACACCTCATGAATCTCACAGTTCAGCACCAAAGACTAGAGTACAAAAATAAAGTTCTTGTTTAAAAGCTGCTACAGTATACAAATATTACATCTTGATTATAATTTTGTTCTTATTTCCCTGGGGCTGTCTTATGATGATGTATCCTTATTATCCTCTAAGTGCATGTTCACCTTGGGCACAGTAGCACAGAAGCAGACATAGACAATATGAAGATGAATGAATATGGTTCTCTTCCAGTAAAGCTCTATGGCCACTGTCATTTGAATTTCATATAATTTTCATGCATCTTGAAATATTATTATTTTGATTTTTTTAGCTACTTACACATGTAAAATGTGTGGCTCCTAGGCCATAAAAAAGAGGCCCGAGGGCCACAGTTTGCCAACTCCTAGCTTATATCACCAGTAAATTCTGAAGCTAAATTTTTTACTATTGTCTGGCAGCATCCAAAGTCCAGCATTCCCATTCACAAATAGTCTTTCAAAGAAGCAAGGTTCGGTTGCACTTTTACTATTGTTACTATGTTGTTTAGTTCTAACATAATAGAAAATAGCCAATCATATTAGAAGGAAAGGTAATGAGATCTTTACTAATTTGGCTTTAGAGACTTTCAGAGATAATAACAAATGATTAAAAGTATATTTAGGTGAGATGTCCAAAGATGTCAAAATGGAAGATTCATTTTGGTTATTTTCAGAAATCAATGAAACAAAAATAATCAAAACTTGTTTTTTAAATGACTTTGGTGAAAATCTGAATTTTTCCTTAGAAGGGAATTGATACTTAATATTTTTTTGTGTGAGCCCAAAAGTATGTTTTCCTGTTCACTCAATATAGAGGTACCCACCTGAGTCATAAGCTTAGGAAACTTCAAAGATCTGACCTTGGGGAAACAAGATAGACCCACAATCGGTGTTTAATGGATTTTTTACATTGTAGGAAATTTAGAATCTTTAAAAATATGTTGACATTTGAGAGAAAATGGAAATTACTGTATGTGAGCCTTTTTCTCTGTTTCTTGTGGGTTTAGTATGATTTGGGGTACTTACTGAGAGATTATTGCTTTAGGCTAATTAATTAAATACTACCTCATCAAGCCAAAGAATTCAGATGGGGAAGTATTTTTAAAGGTTTATTGTTTTTAAACAACTATTAATTTTAATTTATACATTCATATTTCCTCCTTCACCTCGGGCACATTTGTCTCAAAACATATTGTGCAAGGTACTTCTTAGGTGATTTCCCGGGAGAGCAGGTGCTAACTTGTTCGTCATACACAGACCAGGTTTACAATAGAAAGTTTGTAGCAACTATTCTAAAACCTTGAGCTCTCACATTATCTTGAGGAATGTCTTCAAGAAGAAATGTTTATCTAAAAAAAAAAGTTTTGTCTTAAATGTAGATGTCTAAATAATAAGCAGTACAGCTTCTAGCAGGGAGATGGGTCATGCATCTTAATATCTTGGTACATGGCTGGGTTTGGTGGCTCATGACTGTAATCTGGGCACTTTGGGAGGCTGAGATAAGAGGATTGCTTGACCCCCATGAGTTCAAGACTAACCTGGGCAACATAGTGAGACTCCGTCTCTACACAAAATTTTTAAAAATTAGCTGGGTGTGGTGGCACATGCCTGTAGTCCCAGTTACGTAGGAGGCTAAGGCTAGAGGATTGGTTGAGCCTAGGAGTTCAAGGCTGCAGTAAGCCATGATTGCACCACCATACTCCAGCTAGTGTGACAGAGCAAGACCTGTCTCTAAAAAAAAAAAAATGGTGCCTGCAGTGATAGGTATTCTATTAACATTTTGCTAAGGGGTTGCTAAATGAAAGGCAAGAGTTCTTTTAGGTATTTTTTCTTTCTTAATAGCTAGAATTTTCAGATTTTATTGCATACTACTACAATGAGAAAAATAGGAAAAATTGTAATAAAAGTACTAACCTATTCACTTCCCAATGCTACTTGTCCTTGCTGCTATTTGGTTATAAATAGCAGTTGTATTGTAAGCAAAATTATGTAAAGGAAGAAATTACTGTTGTGTAAGAAACAAAATACTGTACCTTCATTCTTTGTGGCCTTTCATATAATCAAAAGTTAATGTTGTTCATTAATCTCGTGTATTTTTATGAGAGACTAAATATTTGTTTGCCCAGACAAATCAGAATCTTTTGTTTCCTCTAGATTGTGATACCATTCTTCAGTCTCTTAATCAAAGATATTTATTTCCTCAATGAGGGTTGTGCCAACCGCCTTCCCAATGGCCATGTCAATTTTGAGGTGAGTGTGATAAAGTAGGATACAAAAATCCGAGCACAAGGAGAGGGGCAGCTTCTCCAGCACTGCATTCCAGGCCAGGGAGCCAAAGCCAATTCTGCAGTTTCAGAACAAATTATCTTTTTCCATATTATTTTGTTTAAGAAATTAACAATACCAAGTAGAAGAGAGTAACTGAGCCATTATGATGATGATTATTACTATTTGAGGAAGCTTGAGAAAATTTTTATACCTCACAAATAGTTTTATTAAATTAAGAAAACTATATAATTCAGAAGAGCAAAGACCAGAAAGTAGCTGCAGTAGCTCATGCCTGTAATACCAGTCCATTAGGAGGCCAAGGTGGGAGGAATGCTTGAGGCTAGGAGTTTGAAACCAGCCTGGGCAACAGTGAGACCCTGTCTCTACAAAAAATTAAAATATTAGCTAGTCATGGTGGTTCGCACCTGTAGTCCCTGCTACTTGGGAGGCTGAGGCTGAAGGATTGCTTGAGCCCAGAAGTTTGAGGTTGCAGTGAGCTATATGATTGTACCACAGCACTCCAGCTTTGGTGACAGAGTGAAACCCTGTCTCTTTAATAAAATAAGAGGGAATCATTTCGAATGGAATTGCCTCTCCCAAGCTCATAATTATTTTTTCATGATCACCTTTATATTCTTCTTTTACTTATCTTCCAGAAATTTTGGGAACTGGCCAAACAAGTGAGTGAATTTATGACATGGAAACAAGTGGAGTGTCCATTTGAGAGGGACCGGAAGATCTTGCAGTATCTGATCACGGTACCAGTCTTCAGTGAAGATGGTAAGACCATTCAGTGGGAGCTACCACTAGCATCCCCAAATCCTTTGTTTAGGATGTTAGTATAGAAATGCTTGGTTACTCATATAGTAGTGAGGCCTGTCCTCTGATCTGTTTCATGTTAAGAGTTTTCTGTGTCACAGAAAATGTATGATTTGTCCCTAAAATATTTGCACTTAATATTCACCTACAAACAGTATGTTTCTGTGTTTAAGTATTCTTTATAATACCAGATTTGCAAAGCTATGGCCACAAATGGGATAATTTTTTTTTCTTGTTTGAACTTACTTGAATAGACAAAAGGTGTTTTGTGGCATGTTGATAGTCCATGTAATTTGGAGAAAAAAAACAAAAACAGTAAATTGCTACCCCCTGCTGTTTAAAAAAGTACTGGAACATTTTAACCTGTTAAAACATTAGGGAATTTGAAGCAGAACAAGTGATTAGATACAGAACAAAATCATCAGAAGAGAAGTGAGCTCATAAAATATTTAGAGATTTATTTTATTGATTTGATATATCCTAATATTATAGAAATTAATAGCACCTATTAACAATTTCTCATAGTAGATTGATAGTATTTACAATAATGACTTTTTTTTTTTTGAGACAGCGACTCACTCTGTCACCCAGGCTGGAGCGCAGTGGCACAATCACAGCTCACTGCAGCCTCGACCTCCTGGGCTCAAGCAATTCTCCCACCTTAGCCTTCCAGATAGCTGGGAGTACAGGCGTGCACCACCATGCCAGATTAATTTTTTTTCTTTTCTTTTTTTTTTTTTTCTTGTAGAGACAGAGTTTCATCGTGTTGCCCAGGCTGGTCTCCAACTATTGGGCTCATGCAATCTGCCCACAGCCTCTCAAAGTGCTGAGATTATGCCACCACGCCCAACCAGGAGAACATTTTGAATTAATATCACCTATGCCAGAGGGGATTTGATTCTTTTTAATCTCTTTTATAAAGAGGATTAATAACAAACTTGAATTTTTAAATGAAGAGTCTTTATGATTTGAAAAGAAAGAAAAATATTAGAAGGATGGAAAATTGGCCTAAGAAACCTGGCTTTTTACCTAGTAAAGAGTTTTTAAAAAAAGGAAAAAACAACTCAGGCTACCAGGAAAGAACCCTCACCCCTTTCTTTGTAAAGGACATTAAGTCTTAAGTGTATGGCAGCGTCATATGGCTTACATTTTATAAGCTTTTTTTGCCTCATACATTCTTAGGTAATTAAGTGCATTTTTGGCTTAGAAGCCCTTGGGTTTTCATTGAGATGGTCAGTCAGAGGCAAAGTGATAATCTGTGTTCTTCATGAAACAGTGAAGCTTCTTGGTCATGACCTGATATTTTGAAGAGTATCTTGCTATGGAGTTTGGCTCAAGTTGAACAAGGGATGGATGGTGGTAGATAATATATCAGGAGAAGGCTTTGATGTTAATGCACTTTCTTTTGTTTGATTGTAGCTCTCTACTTGGCTTCTTATGAGAGTGAAGGACCTGAAAATCATATAGAGAAAGACAGGTGGAAGTCTCTAAGGTGGGTCTCATTCTTCTCATTGCTGCACAAGTCTGAAGGAAATTGGCTTTACTTGAAGAAAGCCACATGCGTTCTATAGGGAGCTGCTGTCTATCTGTTCCAAGTCCTCTGCACCTTATCTCTTGTACACCAAATCTTTGTGGCTCAGAATTCTCACTGCCATCATTCTGCTTTATTGCCTTTCATTTTTTTTTTCTACTGGCAGATATACAGAGACTGTTCTTTTTCTCTCCCATTATTTAATAGAATGAGGAGCTGAACCAAAGTATGGTAAAAAAAAAAAAAAAATGCATTGACTTTGTCTAAAATATCAGTTCAGACTTCATTTCTGAATAGTTCTTCTAACACTAAATTTTATTTAACCTAAGATAAAAAAAAAAAGAAGTACCAGTAGGCTTTATAAAGTTGGGTTTGCGGTTTTCCAAGTGGATCTCAGTCACCTCTTTGTTGGAGAGAGTTGGGACTTTAAACATAATCTGGAGATTTTTCAGATTTACAACTTTTGCTATTCTATGAGTATTTTTGAACAAAACTAGGGTTAAATTTGTATTTTAAGCATTTGAGATACTTTAATAGGCACAAGCAGCCCAGGGTATAATATCAAAATTGTTATCATTATAGTCCTACTGAGAAACTCAGAATGTATACCTTTTTGTACTAGGGTTTACAAGCACATTTTCTCTTCTTTTTGTGGTCCCAGAATCATTTGAGAGCCTTCATTATACTTGATATTAGGCTAGATTTCATGAACCAGGATATCTAAGATATACTTGGTTTTGGGTGGTTGTGTTTGTTTCAAAGGAAAGCTTAGGCCTTCTTTGTACCTCCCAGTGAATGAGGGATAAGGTATGAAGGCATTGGAATTCTTATCCTTAGGATATCATAGTAATTGGTGAAGGATTGGAGATGTTTCTTGTATCCCCAGACTCAAACATAAAGAAGGTTTGGCCAATGCCTAAAGCCATGGGATATAACAGGCTTGTTGGGCTGATGCCTATATATATGTATAGAACTAAAATTCATTGACTAATTATACATATATATATAATTTTGTGCCTGGCAGTGGCACATTTCAATTAAAATTTTGTATTACTCTGTGTTTGTATTAAAATATTTCACTGTGCTATTTAATATTATTCATGTGCAAAACATGAGCCTCAGAGTGCATATCTTGCTGGATAAAAGATTTGAGAATCACTCCTTTTAGTTATCCTTTTTTGATACATTTTGCCTTCCATATGTGTCCTTTTTAATCCCTCCTTTCTGTAATTTTAAAAACAGTAAGTTTGGTGGGATCCCTGGGTATAGCTTAGCTTTTGTTACTTTTCTGGTAGATTTTTTAAAAAATTGGTAAGCAGATTGGCTACACATGAATGATACCTGGTGTCTGCATTACCTATGATCTCCAGACATTTTAAATTAATCCAGACCTAACTACAAAATTATTTTCTAGTTCTATTATTTTATGACGTGTTGCTCTTAACTAGTGGTTAGATTGGAAAGGTTCATAAGTCAGAGGTTGGACATTAAAAGCTAAAGATTGAATTGTATAATGTCTTCCCACGTCTGTACTGTTCACGTAACATATGACATCTAACATTTGATTGTGAAACCGGAAAGGTTCCCTTGTGCCTCTCCCAGGGCATGCAATGGGGATATGGTGTGGCTCGATTCTTCAGTGCCCTGCTGCTCAGACCTCTAGAGGGTGCTGCCTTATTTTGCCATCTATAGGTGGCTTGCGTTAACCAGCTCAATTAGACCCTCTACCTTATGGCAAGGACAGAGGGCTTTCTCTATCCCAGGGCTCTTGCTTCGGTGTACTGGAAGAATCGGGTCACACATAGGCTTGGAAAATGAGTGCAAAGTGTTATTGAGTGGAAGTAGCTCTCCGCCGATGGGCGAGCCCAAAGGGAGATGTTTTTACATTGGAGTGGGGCCACTCAGTGGCCCGGGCTCTTCTGCGACTGCCCCTGCCAAACTCTGCCTCTTCCCGCCAGTCAGTGGCCTTCCGGTATGCTGGCGTCTGTCAGTGTGCCTATCTGCCAGCGTGCTCCCCTCAGTGTCCTCTCGATGACCAACCTCTCCTCAGATGGCCCCTGCCAAACTCTGCCTCATCCCGCCAGTCAGTCTGGTGTGCTGGCATCTGTTGGTGTGCCCTGCCGGCATGCCCTTCTACCAGTGCGCTCCCCTCAGTGTCCTCTCGATGACGAGCCAATTGTGTCTTCTGTAGCAGATGTGTTCCTCACCACGTCCAGCTACTTGTGTGTCTGCCTGGTGGGGTCTCACGTTTTTATAGGCCCAGGATGGGAGCATGGTTGGCCAGGGTGGTCTTGGGAAATGCAACATTTGGGCAGGAAAGTCTGTCCTCACCTAGGTCCTTGGGGGTGGAGCCCTAGCCAGGGACCCGCCTTTCTCTACCCAGCACTTCCCTTCTCCCATTCTGTATTATTTAAAAGGACGGTGCTCTTCCCCTCCCAGTACTCCCGTATCAATTGGTTGAAATGAAAGTTGGTATAAAAGACAGTTTCCACATTAAAATTGTTTTTTAAGGAGCTTTGAAGAACAACTCCCATCTGTGTTGGTGTTCAAGCCACGCACTCTGCCTTTTCCACATCCTGTCTGTTCTCATGGCCCAGCTCCAATGCCTCCCCCATCCCTGGCCGGTTTTTCCCTAGAAAGACTTTCTCCAGAACTCATACAGTCAGGAGGTAGTCTTTCTCTCTCATTGCCAGCCATGCGGTTTTGTGTAGTGTTTGTGGTTCTTTCCCCTATTGCTGTGTAAGCCCCTTGAGAGCAGGCACAGGGTCTTCCCCTAATGTCTGCCCCAGCTCTGGACAGGGTGTCTTGCTCTCTCTTACTCCTCAGCCCGTGCTCCTGTAGTGTCATTGAATGGTAGTGGGTTATCGCAGGTGTTGGCCAAAGCATAGCAACCACGAAAAAGTTAAAACAAAATAAAACAGGCTATTATAATTTACAAAATACATACATTAAGCGGATACTAAGATTAAGCATAATCATCCCTTGGTATTTATGGGGGATTGGTTCCAGGACCTCCTGCAGATACCAAAATCTGAGGATACTCCAGTCCCTGGTATAATGAAATGGAACTTTCTGTTGCTGTTGTTTGAAGAAATATTCTTTTCTTGTGGCCATCAATCTTACTGATTCAATAAAACATAACCTCTTAGGGTAAACTCAAAATAATAAATAGATAATACTTGAACATAACAACATACATCCTCTCTTATACTTTAAGTCATCTCTAGATTACTTATAATACCTAATATAATGTAAATGCTGTGTAAATGGTGTCATACCATAAATCGTCTCTAGATTTATCTAGTATAATGTAAATGCTATATACATAGTTGTTATACCATATTACCTAGGGAATGATGGCAAGAAAAAGAGTCTGTATATATTCAATACAGACACACCTTTTTTGTTTCAAATATTTTTGATCTGCCATTGATTGAAATCACAGGTGCAAAACCCACAGATAGAGCGGGCTGACTATATTCTGGAATCATTGTACCTACCTGAAAACTTTTGTACGTTAGCTTTGAAGGCAGTAAGATATTTTTACGTAGACGCTTTTCTTGGTGGTCCTAGAGCCATTCATTGCAGATACGTAGATTCATGAGTGGCAATGACAAACACACCTCTGACGGCAGACACCCTTATTGTCAACACTTGTTTAAACTCTCCCAATGTTCATGGAATGTGTGGTGAAGATGCTTATATCTACCAAGTAAACCCGCCTATGATAACCTATACCTAAAAGCTCTTTATTATTAATGATCTTTGCTGTTTTTGTTTTTGTTATAATATAAACCTACTCAAGATGAAGACTTATCTGTTTAAGCTTTTGCCATCTCTATTAATAAATGTTTGTTTTTTTAAGTAACTAGCAATTTTCCCAGAGAGCCGATATAACTTAAAAGCTTGAATTTCTTTTTTTTCCTGGTTTAACTTTGTAAAATCAAACTTAAAACACAGGATAGATAAATTAGTATTACACAAGGCATTTTCATCCTAGTTCAAGTAGTCTGTTACATTCTATCTTAGGTTGTGTTGTTTTTACTACTCAGGTCGAGCCTCTTAGGCAGAGTTTAACACGTGGGAGCTGCCTGCCTGCTGCTGCTGCTGCTGCTGTTGCTGCTGCTTCCTGCAGATCATGGAGGGGCTGGCCTTTGTTTTCTGGCATCTCATATTCAGAACACTCATGAAGACCCTGCAGTCATTGGAGCACCCGGGTCAGCAAAGCATGCAAGCTCACTCAAGACCAGATGGAGAACTTATTTCCTGCAGCTGACAGACTCAGATTTTGTGAGACTGAAATGTTCACTGAAGACACTTGAGAAAGAATCCTCTAAAAATCCCAGCTCTGCACATGATTCATCTCCTGGAATTTCCATGTGAATCACAGCTCTGCACCTGGATGGAGTTTTCTTTTGTGTGTGTGTGTGTTCTTTTTTATTTGGTTGAACATTTGCTGCTAATGGGACTTGCCCAGCTGAGTGCTGGCTCTGAGGAAGCCCGTGTTTCTTTTGTTAACTTAAATGAAGAAGGGAGTGGAGGGAGGGGATCTAAACCTGCGCCCCCCCCTCCCCCCCCCCCCCCCCCCCCCGTTTAGATTCCCAAACCTCAGCTCAATCAGTATTGCCAGAGAGGGGTAAGACTGGTTGGAAGCTGACTGCGGACTTGGTTTCCCCTTAGTGTGTGCTGTGTTGTAAATTTTTCTCCTCCCTCCTCCTACAAGGTTTTGAGTTGGCTGCTGGTTAGCAAACTCCTTTTTACCCATATAAGTTATTTAATATAATAATGAAGCTCAACACTGTGGTAGGAAAATAGCCACTAGAAAGAAAGAAAAAAAAAAGCAGAGTTTGTCATTGGACTGCTTAACATGCTAGAAGGACTTTTTTTTTTTCCCCTTCTGAGCTTTTTACAGCTGACCACTGTGTTCTACAGATGTATTTTTCAGTAGTTTTTTGTTACTTAGTTTTCCATGATGCCTTTTTTTTTTTTCTCTTGTAAATTTAAATGAGCTGACTTTAAGGATCTTGGGAAACCCCATGGCATAATTACAATTTAATTTTTTTAACCGACTTTTCATTATTTTTGGGAGTCTGTTGGTAACTAAAGATGTCAACAAAGAATACATTGGAAAAGTTACCACCCCCCGCCACTATAGCAGTAAACAAAACAGATGAAAAACACCTTGCTGTTAATGGTTGATCTAATTGTGAAATTGTTCACCTTGTTAAACATCTAAGTAAGTCTGTAGTCGCTCTGCAAACAGCCATTATATTTATTTACTCTAGAAGAAACTGTAGAGTTGTAATTCGTGCTAATGAAAAAAACAAAATACCATGTTCAAAACAGATGTATTTGAAAACTTAATGACATGGTTCCAAAAACTAGAGCATGTATGTATGCTGTGCATCATCTCAGCAGACCTAAAATATCCCCAAGTTGTCCCTTTACAACCATCAATATATTTTACACTCTGCGGCCAGGAGTTGTGGCGTCTTGCTTTTCTTTTATGGGTGGAATTGTTGGGGGCGGGCATGGGCTATAATCGCAGTGGATCAGTTCAAGAGACTGGCTAAGAATGTATCAGAGGAAGTTGCCTCAACAGTTTGTGCATGGGCATTTATATTTTAAAAAAGAATGATAGTATTATTTGCCAGGCATTTTCTAAGTGTTTAGCATGGATTCATCTCTACTTATTAGGGGTGGACATAATAATAACTTGTACAAGCCCACATAGCTAATGAGCGGCACAAATACATGAAATGGGCCTTCTAATTCCAGACCCGAAGCTTTAAGCCACACCACCACAGCACCTCAAACTTCAATATCCTTGCAAATGACCCGCAGATCTTTTTCACATGCAGATGCAGATTCTGTCGCTTTAGGCTGGGGCTCAGGGGATGCTAATGCTGCTGGTCCTGGGATCCCGCTGAGAGTAGGAAGGCATTTCTGCCTCATGATACCTGTTGAGATTTTAATTTATGGGAGTAGCTAAGTGATAACACAGAGAGGCCAGTGACAATGAAATCTTTATATTAGTCAATTTCCCAAGAGAAAAGGGCACATGCCATGCCAAGCCATGCAGGGCCACAGGGGAAGCACTGGCGTCAGCTGGGGGCAGAAGCAGGAGCAAGAAGAAAGCATAGGCTTTGAGGTTTCTGCAGGGAGGCAAGGCAGAGCAAGGCCAACAGTTTCGGATTGGCAAGTCTGAATGATTCCAGCAGTCTCTGGGCTGGAGGGGTGGTCTCCATTTGCCTGGTACCTGGACCCTCGGGTGAGTTAGGGCAATTTCTGTATTGGCTTGGTGTGTGAGTTAGATAAAGGGGAAGGTTGGGGCTATGTTCTTGACAGTAGTTGGGTATGCTCAGGGCCAAGTCCTTCGCTGTCTCTAAGAATTAGCTAGTCCTGGGAGTCTCTTGCCTGTCAGCAAAATTTATAAGATACCAGAACATCATAAGATACAGAAAAAAAACCATGATGAATGCAACTTCACAATATTGCCTCCTTTCTCCTTGCACTGCCTTTCCCTGATCCCTCTACCACTTTGCTTATTGTGACAGCAACAAGGTTGATCTTTCAACCACCTACACCAGGGGTCATCAAACTATGGGCTGATGGCCAGATCTAGCCAGCTGCTTCTTTTGTATGGCCCACAGGGTAACAATGGTAAAAAAAAAAAAAATCAAAAGAAGATTTCATGATGTGAAAATTATCTGGAATTCAAATTTCAGTGTCCTTAAGTAAAGTTCTATTGGAACATGGCCACACGTTTATTTATATATTTTCTTGTGGCTATTTTCTGCTACAGCTGCAGCGTCTTATACTTGTAACAGACTGTATGACCCACAAAGCCTCATACATTTACTTTATGGGACTTGATGGAAACTTGACTGACCCCTGATCTAAGTGTTTCTTTTAAGCATTGCAAAGATAGTTTGGAGAAATGCTGTGAGAGCTCTATTATGGTATTAGATAGCTAAATGTAGCAGCTGAAATAAATTTCCTAAAGTGGTATTAGGCCGAAAAAAAGTGATTCTAGGGCTATTTAGACAAGAAGTTTTTACAGAAAGAGTTACATCCTCATACTCATTTTAATATCTACATAAGCCAGAGCTTTAAATCCTGTATTAATTTACCTGTGGAAATATTTCATATTCTCTCTTTTGTGCCGTGCGTGCATTGGATTCCCCAGCGGGTGTAAAGATGAGTTTATAATTTATGTGGCTGGATAGAAGCCTGCGTAAATACAAGCATAAACAGCATCAGGCAATGCCAGTCGGTAGACTGCGATTCAGGATGTGTTCTGTCCAGGCCTGCCGTACATTCCAAAGGCCTGCATTTCAAAGCTGCAGGCTTGGAGCTGGGACTGCCGGGAAGGTGGGGGGCAGGGTTCAGAACTGGTTGGGCTTAGGAAGGTACCAGGAGAGTGCACCTTCTAGTACTTGAAATGTCCCTTCATTTTGAGGACACAGGAGTGGCCTACCTTTCATCTAACAAAGACAGCAGAATTGAAATCTGATCGTCTTTATCTTTGAAGGGTTTTTGCTTTACCTCTTCGCTTCACCTGGCTCTGGCACCTGTGTCATTTCCTCATTTACTTTTCTTCCTAGCATACTTTTAACTTCTTTTTGTACTTTCCAACTGCTGTCCACATGCCACCTGTGTGTAGAATCCCAAGAAAACATACCACCATTAGAATTTTCGTTGCTAAACTATGTAAGAATTTTGAGCCGTAGATTGTTAACATCCTCTACCTTCCTTTGGTGCCATTTGTTTACCCCTTAGTCCGAACAAAAAACAATACCTGCCCCTGTTCCAAAGGTGTCTTACTATTCCGATAAAGAATGCTTGTCTGGGAATAAAAAAGAAGCTTAGACTAATGTTCCAATGGAGCTAAGTGTTCAAAGAAATTCCTGAATTCATTTCCTGGGGGAAAAAAAAATGTGGTTAGTGACCTGGAAACTACTAACAACATATAAAACTCAATACTCTGATGGCGACTCTGTTAGCTTTACCCCTAAGACATTTTAAAAGGAAAGACTTTTGTCAGAGTTGGGCTTCTAAAGTTTTAATAGGAAATTGGGGCACTTTCTGTATAATTCAAGCCAAAGACTTTTTTTTTTTCCGGGTTTGAATGATTGGATAATTGCCTCAATTCTCTGTTCCATGTAATTGAGATCACTTGACTCTACTCAGTGCTAATAAAGAGATGTTGGGGTTCACGGTTTATTAACCAAACCTTTCAGTCTGTGGACCTGTCATTCAAAATTGCAAACAAGGCTGATCCCATGCAAAATAGACTACTGCCTTTGTTGTACTAAGAATAAATTCCTCTTAAAGGATGCATTTTTAAACTTTATGCAATGAGGAAATTCCCAAGTAGCCAATTTTCTTTATAGTGCTAGCAGCCTTCAGCAAGCTTAAACTCTGCCCTGCAAACCTGAAATCCTGCTTTACTTCTCTAAGATTCTACTAACAGGAGATTAAACATCCAAATGTGTATAATCACATTCTGGACAGTATGAAGAAGCTGTTTTGGAATAATCTTAACTATTAGAATACTTAAAATGTGCACATCACCCAATTTAGGATTTCTAGGTAATAGTAGCTTATACTTTAGAAACTTAAAGAGGAGAAGGGGCTGGGCACAGTGGTTCATGCCTATAATCCCAGCACTTTGGGAGGCCGAGGTGTGCAGATCACTTGAGGCCAGGAGTTTGAGACCAGCTTGGCCAACATGGAGAAACACCGTCTCTACTAAACATACCAAAAAAAAAAAAAAAAAAAATTAGCCAGGTGTGCTGGCGTGTGCCTGTAATCCCAGCTACTTGGGAGGCTGAGGCAGGGAAGCACTTGAACCTGGGAAGCGGAGGTTGCATTGAGCCAAGATTGCACCACTGCACTCCAGCTAGGGTGACAGTGTGACCTTGTCTCAAAAAAAAAAAAAAAAAAAAAAAAAAAAAAAAAAAAAAAAAAAAAGAAAGAAACTGATAATTCTGAGAATAAAAAGGAAAATTATCTACTCCTTGATGGATGTCAAACCAGTGGGTTTTCTACAATGAAACAAAGTTTGCTTTCTTTCCACCCACACTGCTTGGAGAAAATGAAAGTGAGCAAAAATCACCTTTCTCCAGATGAATCATTGTGGGAAAATAAGTTTAGCAGAATGTGCTGTCAACTTGGTTGAGATAAGGCAGTTGGAGGACTGACATTATTAAATTTTCTGCAGTGCAATTAGGAGTCCTAAGTGCAGGTGAGCTGTGGTGAGGAGTTAATGTATACTCAGTAAATATGTGTTGAATGCCTAAGCAAGGCAGTTATTAATCTGGTTATCATTGGGGATTCACAAATTTCACTTTATATGTTGTAACAAATCTCAAATGTGCCCCTGAAACATCTGGATTTTGAAAATTACTATAAATTTAAGGGATCCCAATCCATTGCCATGGGTGGCACTATTCCCAGAAATCAACAAAGGGAATACAAGCCACTGAGGGTTTTTAAAAAATTATGAGTATTGACTAGATTGTTATACTCTTCTGTTTATATTTAGTACCAATAATCAAGACAATAAATCCATCTCTAACAATAATATGAAAAGCCATCATTAAAAAAAAAAAAACGAGGACCAATATGGTTTAGGGTCATGGGATAAATGCGAAGTCCCTCCCTGTGAGAACTCTTGTCTAAGAAGGTGAGAACGAAGTGCTAAACCTCACTCTACCCAGGTTTCTAGGATTTTGTGGAAACCTTCCCACCTTTCTGAACTTCTGGGTCCTCATCTGTGAGTAATGGGTCTGGACTAATTGAGATGGAATGGGCTTCAGGGTTCTGTGGTTTGGGAAAGCACTTTCCCAGTTTGCTGGATTAAAAGGTAAATTAGCAAGTAAATGCAGCATCCTATATGTGTGCCTCCAACCTCTTCCTGTCTGACTCTTTTGTGCTTTAATTGTACTTGAAGAGGGAAGGGATAAGAGGCTAATTGCTACTCGGTAGGACACAATGGAGTGATAAAGGCTTCACTCACCCCTACCCCTCCAGTTGCAGGCAGTCACACAATTCAATGGTAAAGAGTGATTGTTACCCAGGCCAGGAATTAGAAAATAACCTTTGTGAAAGGTCAGTTGTGTGATTTCAAAGGTGCTACATTAAGAAAGCATAGTCTCTAAAGACTGCAAAATAGCTTTGTTGTGTAGACTACATCTTTGTCATAGCAGCTGTTGTAATTGTGCTTGTTGACACAGATAAAATAACATATAACTTGCCTGGTCACACCTAGTCATTTGCAAATGAGTCACTACTTGGCCCGAAGGACCAAGACTTAGAGAAGTCAGAGCCAACTTCTGCATTTTGTCAACTTTCACTCTTAGGCCAGAGCTGGGACCTCCTTGAAGGCTGTCCAGCCAGGGTAAGCTGAATAATTTGACATACATGTTAGGGAGAGTCCTGAAGTGAAAGAAACCAGGGCATGTATCAGTCCCAAGTGGGTGAATACCTTCTTTCCTTGGGCTATAAATACTGTCTGAATCCTACTCCAGGTAGGCCTCTTCTGCAAAAGAGGAATGATCAAAGGAAAAAGACAAAAACTAGTAAGAGAAGGAAAAATGTTGAGGAGATATAAATAACAAATTAAATGGCTTTTGACAAGGGAGAGTAAGAGGAGGTATGACAGTAGTATCCAAGCATCTGAAACATTTGAACTCATTTAAAATCTAATAAGAAAACAATGAAGCTAGGAAATATGTTCTCTTGGGAGATCACAAATTATTTGCTAATAAAATATATATTAGGTAAATGAACTGAACTAGATAATTAGGGGGATTATTTTCAATTACAGTAACTCACTGAACTGACTCAATAAAATCCATTTCATAAAATTCTGGAAACTAGGTATCACCAACCCCTTTCTACCTATTTAAAAATTAGCAAGGCCTTTGTGAAGGGCAAAGAGGAACTAGATGGAGCGCTTGCTCTCTCAACCAGTTCAGACTTAGCACACAGAATAACCTAGGAGGTTCTTAGCACCTCCCCCAAAACGCTCCAGAATTGTAAAATGCTCTTTCCTTTAGGATACTTTTACAAAATTTGGCTTACAGATTAATCCAACCTACAATGGCCCAGGTTTATAGTGGAAAAAATGTGATCCCTTAGCTCTGCTCTTACATTTTAAAAGAGCAGATGAGAGTGCAGGTCTATTACTAAATTTTATAGGAAGGTGAGAGTGCAGGTCTATTACCAAAATATTCTTACTAGTAGAACTTCTTGTGTTCAGAGAGTTCACAGTATGGTGAAGGCAGTTCTTTGGTTTTTCTCCAAAGGTTGACTCTGTCAATCTTGAATGAGCCTGAAGAGGTCTTTACTCGGCTTTCCTGCAGGCCCAGGTGTAGGCTGTGGACCTTCAATTTCCAGGTTCTTTTTCTACTCAATGGAACTAGCAGTACTATGGTTCTACAAGAGGTGAAAGGAGTGAAGGAGGAGAGTTCTAATGCTGATTGGCTACCCTTTACAGCATGACTCCCAAGTGATATGATATCTAGAGAGCCTCTCTTTTCTTTGCCTTAAAGAAGAGTCCTATCTATTATCCTTGCTTCCTGGGTCTGGGCCCCGGGAGGTCAGTGGGCATGTACCTATCCACATCTGCAGAAGATTGGGGGATAAAGAGAGAAAACTCAGCCCTGCCAATAACTGACGACACCATTTCCAATGAGGCTGGTAAGTTCCCAGCTCTCATCCTACTTCCTAACATGCTGTATGTTTTGAAACTTCCTCTCAGTCTTCTCTCCAAATCGAGACGTCTGTTTCCTCATGGTCTACCCATCTTAGCAAGGAATTTGAAAAAGTTGGTGGTTTAAAATTGTTAGTCTAATTCATACTGTAATGTGATTGAGAATCCTTTCATGTCAGCTTTCTAGCTGCTAGAGTTTCAGAGCATATGATAGAGTGAAATTTAAAAATTCAGGCAGCAAGGGGAGAAGCGTATATGGAAGGACCTTGTAAAGCCCTCAACTCTGAGAGGTTTAAAGGTGTTACCAAGTGATTGACTTACTTAGCCATTGAGCTGGTTGATGACTGGCCTGGGACTAGAACCACAATCTGGAACTACTCCCCTGCACTAAGCAGATTCCCTACAAAGTAGGCCAGCCTTCCTGGGATTCTGCTCAGTTTCACTCTCCTAAGCAATTCTTAGTGTTTTCAGCTATTCTAGCACCTTTGAATTCACAGATTCTCTAATTGTCGAGGAAAAATGGAATTCGTTTGAGATTGACTGAGTACCTATATATACATACGACGCATCGCATCAGAGCTATTGAGATGTGATGAACACCCAGCTCCTGTGTTGAAGGAGCTCACCTTCTCCTGAAGAAATTGCCCTTGCAGTGCAGCAGGTGTTCAGAATCAATCTCTCCTCCATGCTGCTGTTGAATCCTCTAATCTTAGCTTCCTCGGCTTAGAAGGTCAGGGATTTCTCATGGTGGTTGCAAACCTGAGACTTCACAAATGCTTTCCTGGGGAACTCCTTCTGCATGTGAGTACAGGGCCAGGCAGCCACATGTTGGCATGTTGGTTTATCCTGCACAAGGTGGAGGAGGCTGACTAGGAACTGAAATCCAACCAGTCCCCCAGTCCTCCAGCTGTGTACTGAGCCTGCCCTGAGGCAGCCTCCACAGGGGGAAGGGTACTTGATTGTAATTCATCCTCCCTGAGGAGGCTCCTTTTCCTAATTGGCACAAAGGCTTTTGATATGCTAGCAGCAGCCTTGCAAAAAGACACTACCGAAATGCTATATTTAAAGAACTACCTCATGTTTCTGATGGCTGAAAACAGGGTAAAGTTGAGGCTTAAGAGGTGGTTAGGAGCCATATTTTGACTCTCTGCTGAGGAACTGCACTTTATTTTAAAGATCAATGTAAAACCACCCAAGGGTTTTTTGCAGTGAAGTGGCAAAGTCAGAGGTCCATTTTAGCAAGATAGCACTGGCTGCCCAGTGGAGGTTGAGTGGTAGCTGGAGAAGGAGGGTCATGGAATAAATTAGTGGGACTGGATAGGAGGGTCTTGTCTTAGACCAGACAATGAACTAGGAGGCTTTGAGCTAAAGCAGGGAGGATGAAGAGGAGGAAATGGATTTGCAAAATGTTAAGACAGTAGAGATAAAAGCCCTGGGTGAAGGACCATGTGGGCACTCTTGTGGAGGAAGAGGAATTGAGGCTGGGCAGCAGCCATTGTAGGTAGGTTTGTGTTGTAGGGCAGAAAGCAGGTGATCTCTTCCCTCCTCACCACAAGGGCCACAACTGACACCCCCATAACAAAGACAGGTTAACAAGGGAAAAGCATGGCAAATTTACCTGATTATAGTTTCACATGACACAGGAGCCTTCAGAATGAAGACCCAAAGGTACAAGGGAAGCTTCTGATTTTACGCTTCAGCTTGATGAAGCAGGGAGAATGGTGTAGAAATGCGATTGGACGAAAGGGAACGATCTAATAGACTGGCCAGGAAGCCAGCAAAGCCTGTCTGTTTAGGTTCTTCTTGCCTTTCTGTGCAGCGTTTCTTCCTCTCAGGTATGGAGTCTCTGAAATGAGGGTCTGGATGTCGTTATGGTCAGCTGTTGCACAGAAAGGCAAGGGGAAGGTTAGAGTAGTATTTTTAGGTTTTATGGCTAGCTTTGGGGAAACGGGTTCTGGTTTCTATGGCTTGCCTTGGTGGGAGGCTGGGAGTTGAGAGATAAGAGGCCAGGAGGTCAGAGGGAAACTGCTTCTGAGGCCTTCAGCTTGGAATGCCGTTTTCTCAGCCTGCAGTGCTGTGGGTCCAATTGCGTCCTCACAAAAGAGGTATATGGGAGTCCTAACCCCCGCACCTCTGAATGTGACCTCACTTGGAGGTGGGGTCTTTACAGAGGTAATGAAATTAAAATGAGGATTTTTAGTGTGGGTATTAAAACCATATAACTGGTGACCTTAACAAAGGGGAATATTTAGACATAAACACGGACACAGGGAGAACCCGTGTGAAGATTGGACCTATGGTAGAAGAGGGGCTGGAACAGATAATTCCCCAGCCCCTTCAGAGGGAGCACAGCCCTGCAGACACCTTCTGGGATAGCTGGCACCGGAACTAGGAGATGGGCCATTTCTGTTGTTTAAGCCACTTCCTTTGTGGTACTTTGTTATAGCAGCCCTAAAAAACTAATACAGTTTGTTTCTTTATGATTAAATTATTTATTACCTAAAATCTTGGATTAATTAAATCCCTTTAATAAAGGGGAGATATATAAGGGGATTAAACAATACTTCCCACACTTGACCTTGAGCTCCTCAACTAGTCATTCCATTTTATTGCCAAATATCCTTTGAAGGTTTCATATTTCGTTTATTTATTACCTTCAATTGTATCACATCTTAATCAATGTAAAGCAAATAGGGAATTTGAAATGTATACTTAAATCAATGAATGCAATTAAACACATATCCTGGAAACTGATGTGATCTAGTCCTGAGGCCCAGCCCATCTCAAGATGGAATGCCTAGGCCAAATGGCAGAGTCAGAAAGGACTCTAGAGAAAATAATATATTTCTTCATTTTATTGATGCATACAAAAAGGTCTTGAGAATTTATGTGACCTTGAGCAAGTGATTTAAAAAACTGGTGACAGGGCTAAAAGTGAAGATTTAATCTCTTGACCTGGAGACAGTTTTTTCTCCTTACACTGCTGATTTAATGCTGAATTTCACTATGAACTGAGTTAGTTTGATGCTACTCCCAGTTTTTAAACACAGATGTTTAAAGTCAAATGATCAGAGACTCTCCATCCTGCAATAGATTAAAAGGTGTAATAAAAAAAATACAAAAAACTAGCCGGGTGAGGTGGCGGGCGCCTGTAGTCCCAGCTACTCGGGAGGCTGAGGCAGGAGAATGGCGTAAACCCGGGAGGCGGAGCTTGCAGTGAGCTGAGATCCGGCCACTGCACTCCAGCCCGGGCGACAGAGCGAGACTCCGTCTCAAAAAAAAAAAAAAAATAAATAAATAAATAAATAAATAAATAAATAGCGGCCAGGCGTGGTGGCTCAAGCCTGTAATCCCAGCACTTTGGGAAGCTGAGACGGGCGGATAACGAGGTCAGGAGATCGAGACCATCCTGGCTTTCACGAGGTTAGGAGATCGAGACCATCCTGGCTAACACGGTGAAACCCCGTCTCTACTAAAAAAATACAAAAAACTAGCCGGGCGAGGTGGCGGGCGCCTGTAGTCCCAGCTACTCGGGAGGCTGAGGCAGGAGAATGGCGTGAACCCGGGAGGCGGAGCTTGCAGTGAGCTGAGATCCGGCCACTGCACTCCAGCCTGGGCGACAGAGCGAGACTCCGTCTCAAATAAATAAATAAATAAATAAATAAATAAATAAATAAATGGCAGCCTATGGGACAGCAAGCATGAAGTAAATGTAAAGAGAAAGTGAAATTATTTTATCAAGTATATCTCACTGGTCATTTCTCAATCTCCATTTCTGATTACACCTAAATCTTGAAACACAGGATTCTCCCAGGATTCAGGGACTCTTTTATTTATATCCACTTTATAGATGACTTCTTTCATTCCTATGGCTTTAAAATCCTCCACTACCTGGTAACTTCCATTTACAGCCCTAGGCCTTCTCACCAAGAGGTGAATTCACCTTTAAATGTATGGAGCTTAAACTTTAGGGCCTCTTATTTGCACAACCCCTTCTTTTTTATAATTTCAGTCGGTTTTGGGGGAACAGGTGGTGTTTAATTATATGGGTAAGTTCTTTGGTGGTGATTTCTGATATTTTGGTGCACCCGTTACCTAAGCAGTGTACACTATATCCAATGTGTAGTCTTTTATCTTTTGCCTCCCAGCCATCCTTACCCCTCCCTGAGTCTCCAAAGTCCGTTGTATCATTCTTATGCCTTTGTGTCCTCACAGCTTAGCTCCCACTTGTAAGTGAGAACCTATGATGTTGATTTTCCATTCCTGAGTCACTTCTCTTAGAATAATGGTCTCCAATTCTATCCAGGTTGCTGTGAATGCCATTATTTAATTCATTTTTATGGCTGAGTAGTATTCTATGGTATATTTATACCATATTTTCTTTGTCCATTCATTGATTGATGGGCATTTGGGCTTGTTCCATATTTTTGCAATTGCAAATTGTGCTGCTACAAATGTGTATGCAAGTATCTTTTTCATATAATGATTTCTTTTCTTCTGAGTGGATACCTGGGAATGGATTACTGGGTCAGATGGTAGATCTACTTTTAATTCCTTAAGAAATCTCCACACTATTTTCCATAGTGGTTGTACTAGTTTACATTCCCACCAGCAGTGTAAAACTGTTCTCTTTTCACCACATCCTCACCAACATCTATTATTTTTTATTTTTTAATTATGCTATTCTTGCAGGAGTAAGGTGGTATCATATTGTGGTTTTGATTTGTGTTTCCCTGATCATTAGTGATGTTGAGCATTTTTTCATGCGTTTGTTGGCCATTTGTGTATCTTCTTTTGAGAATTTATCAAAAGATTCTTTGAGAATCTATCATGCCCTTTGTCCACTGCATGATGGGATTATTTGTGTTTTTTTTTTTTTTTTCCTTGTTGATTTGGTTGAGTTCCTTGTAGATTCTGGATATTAGTCCTTTGTTGGGTACATAGATTGCAAAGATTTCCTACCACTCTGTGAGTTGTCTGTTTGCTGGTTATTTCTTTTGCTGTGTGAAGCTTTTTAGTTTAATTAAGTCCCATCTATTTATCTTTGTTTTTGTTGCATTTGCTTTTGGGTTCTTGGTCATGAAGTCTTTGCCTAAGTCAATGTCTAGAAGGGTTTTTTTGAAGTTATCTTCTAGAATTTTTATGGTTTCAGGTCTTAGATTTAAGTCTTTGATCCACCTTGAGTTGATTTTTTTATAAAGTGAGAGATGAGGATCCAGTTTTATTCTTCTACATGTGGCTTGCCAATTATCCCAGCACTATTTGTTGGATAGGGTGTCTTTTCCCCACTTTATGTTTTTGTTTGTTTTGTCAAAGACCAGTTGGCTGTAAGTATTTGTAAGTATTTGGCCAATGGAACCCAATAGAGAACCCAGAACATTGGCCTATGTGCCTGTTTTTATGCCAGTACTATGCTGTTTTTGTGACTATGGCCTTACAGTATAGTTTGAAGTTGGGTAATGTGATGCCTCCAGATTTCTTCTTTTTGTTTAGTCTTGCTTTGGCTATGAGTCCTCTTGTTTGGTTCCAGATGAATTTTAGGATTTTTTTTTCCAGTTCTGTGGAGAATGATGATGGTATTTTGATGGGAATTGCATTGATTTGTAGATTGCTTTTGGCAATATGGTCATTTTCACAATATTGATTCTAGCCATCAATGAGCATGGGATGTTTTCCATTCATTTGTGTCATCTATGATTTCCTTCAGCAGTGTTTTGTAGTTTTCTTTCTATAGGTCTTTTACCTCCTTGGTTAGGTATGTTTCTAAGTATTTTATTTTTCATTTGCATGTACTCTCCTAAGACTCTGTATTTAGTTTTTATAGGGTCTGGCATTCCTTATCTTAAAGGAGTTTCCCCCCAGAATATATACACTCCAGTTACGACAAGCCTGGATGCACTTCTTGTCCTCCCCTGAACTTCAGACTAGTACACTACACCCCCACAGGAATGGCCACATCCAAAACACAGAAAAAAAACTCCTGGTTTTCTAATCGGTGGCAGTCACTGGTGCTATTCATCAAATACTTCCAACTTTCTTATGTTCAGGTATGCAGTAGGTTGTGCTTCCTTTCATCCCCTTTGAAGTTAGGCAGTGCTCTGTGATTACTTTGATGAAATGTGAGTGGAAGGAGCTTCACTCCCCATCAGGCACTTTGGGAACCAGAGTGCAATTCTCTATGCTCCTTCTTGCTGCTGTGGTGGTGAAGGCAACCAGTATCAAAGTGAAGCCTCAGACCCCTTAGGTTCCTAAGTGAATCCTCTGAGTGGAGGTCCCAGCCAACTGGCAATGGAAATGTCCTATGAGTGAGAAGGAGATTTTTAGGGGTTAAGCCATTGAGACTTAGGAGTTGTTTGTTACCACAGCATAACCTAGTGTATCCTCTTATCCTGATTGATACACCTCCCAAAGCTCTGCCTCTTCCTGGCTTTCTATCTCAGTAAACACAAATTCAGTCTTCTGGTTGCTTAGGACAAATTACATGGTCTCATCCTTGGTGTCTCTTTCTTTCACTGCATATCAATAGTCCTAGAGACCTTCAAATGTATCTAGAAACCGACTACTTCTCACCACTTCCATGTCAAGACACTGTCATCTTCTGCTGGATTATCACAACAGTCTTCTAAAGCCTTGCCTTCCTTATGGTCTAGTTGTCACATGTCAGCTAGGACAGCTGTTCAGAACACAAGTCCACTTGTGTTACTCATCCCATTACTCATATTTCTATAATGGTTTCTCCAAGTAAAACCCAAGGCTCTGTAAGATCCAACCCTGCTGCCTCTCCAGCCTCATCCCCTGCGATCCTGCTTTGTGATAATTCAGGTGTAGCCACACTCCCCTTGCTAGATCGTGCACATGCTCGACCTTGCCCTTGCCATTCCCTTGGCTTAGAACATCTCTCCAAGGCAGCTCTGTGGCTCATTCCCTCTTCTTCATCTCTCTGCTCATATGTTTCCTTCTTCATGAGGCCTCTGGTCTCCCCTAAATCAGCTACTCTCTTTCCAACATTCCCATTAGTTTGGAATAATAAGAGAAAATGTTAGTATTACATGTTAGGTTCTCTGTTGAACTCTTGATATATAATAAATAACCTCATTTACTTACAACTATCCCGTGAAATGGGAACTATTATTCTTATTTAAAGAGTACAGTAACTGTAGCTTAGGGATATTAAAATGAGCTTAAGTTCACAAAGCTGGTAAGCGGCAGAACTCAGATGAATCCGTCTGCCAGACTCTTAAGCTATCCTCTTAATTGCTATGTAAGTCTGCTCCATAGATTAGAAAGATTCCAAAGACATAGTAAAACTTGATTTTTGCAATTTTTAATAATAATTATTTGTATCATCCTATTGACAAACAAATTCGGACTGTATGAGAGCACAGTTAGGAGAATGCAGAGCTTGCTGAGCAACAGCTCCCACAGAGTCACTACCCAGTTCCATACAGGTCTGCCTGTTCCATACAGGCAGGGTTCTGGCTCTGGCCTGGTCTTGCTCTCACTCATGTTATTGACCAGGATGAAGACTGGCGAGGCCAAAAAACTGATGTGGCATCAATATTCAAAAAATATTCTGATGCAATAATGAATTAAACCAGATGAAGCTTGGCAGACTAAAGTTAAACTTTACATTTAGGTTCAAAACTCAATCTTGTAAATTCAGTGGGGAGAAAACATTTCTTTTTTTTTTTTTTTTTGAGACAGAGTCTCACTCTGTCACTCAGGCTGGAGTGCAGTGGCATGATCTCAGCTCACTTCAGCCTCTGCCTTCCAGGTTCAAGTGATCCTCCCACCTCAACCTCTGGAGTAGCTGGGACTACAGGTGTGCACCACCATGCCTGGCTAATTTTTGCATTTTTTCGTAGAGATGGGGTTTCGCTATGTGGTCCAGGCTGGTCTCGAACTCCTGATGTCAGGTGATTGGTCAGTCTTGGCTTCCCAAAGTGCTGGGATTACAGGCATGAGCCACCGTACCTGGCCAGGAAAAAAACATTTCTTACAAAAGTTCATGTAAAGAAACCTAGTGATTTTAACTGACCCTTCTCTTCATGTGGACCCAGAGTGTGACACCACACAGGTGTTTTTAGGAAACCCAGAGTGTGACACCACACAGGTGTTTTTAGGAACGATCTTAGTCTCATTAAGAAAAACTCCTTATCCAGATTGAGGAAGAATAGAGGTGAACTGGGCTGCTAAACCGTATCTCTTTTATTTAATCCCATTGTTTTGTCACCCTATTGTTTTCAGTTATGAATAACAAGCTTTAAAGGGAACATTGACAAACTCAAGAGCACAAAGAAGACAGTGATAAGGGTGGTGAATTGGAGGAACTAAAGCCATATGAAAGCCTCTTCCTGGCTCCAGAGTTGTTAAGTTGTTAAGTCTGAAGGAAGGATGTTGGAAAATTAATCATTGTCTTATTTAGGCTTACTCTACTGTGTAAAATGGAACAATTGAGGCCAATATGTGAAAATTACAAGGAAGCAGATTTCAAGTCAATGTAAATATTTTCTAATCAGCAATTAAGTCCTGCATCCCTAATGATTACAGAAGATATTCCAGTGAATAGTTGCGTAACCATGCCCCTACTTTCAAAGTACTCTCTGACCAGTGAGAGAGACAGCTCAATTATAAATGTCGATCTGCTTACATGCAATCATTGAAGTAGCTGTAAGAGTCCGTAGTTGCACAGAGGAAGGAGTGATTAATTCTCTCTCCCTAGGTGGTCAGGGATATTTCACTAAAATGATAATTAAGCATAACTTAGAAGCGTAGGTAAGAGTTTTTAAGGGGGATAAGTGGCAGAAAAATGCTCCCTGGAGAAACTAGTAAAATAGTTAAGGATATCATATAAGGATGTGAAGAAGCCAAGTAAGGGTGTGTTAGTCTGTTTTCACACTGCTATAAATAAATACCTGGAATTGGGTAATTTATGAAGAAAAAAGGTTTAATTTGCTCACAGTTTAGCAGGCTGCACAGGAAGCATGGCTAGGGAGGCCTCAGGAAACTTTCAATCATGGCAGAATGCAAAGGGGAAGCAGGCACGTCCTACATGGCTAGAGCAGGAGGAAGTGAGAGAGAGAGCGCGGAATTGCTAGACACTTTTAAACAATCAGATCTCGTGATAACTCACTCACTATCACAAGAACATTACCCAAGGGAAATCCATCCCCATGAGCCAATCACTTCTCACCAGGCCCACCTCCAACACTGGGGATTACAATTTGACATGAGATTTCGGTGGGGACACAGACCCAAACTCTATCAGGGTACAATTTCAGATGAAGTCCCAGACTCAGCCTGATCCCCTGGGGAAATCTGTAGCATAATTCACACCTCAGAGTTTGTTCCCCTTGAAGCAAAGGAGCTGAACTTTTGTACTCCCACACCAGTCTGTTCATGGTTATGGGCTACTCTGATGGAGGAGGACTGGAATACAAAACGCCCAGGCATACAAGGGGCAGGGCATCTCCAGAGCAATGCTCTGAAGGTCTTAGGTATAGGATGTGAGGGGCATTAGCAGCAAGGCATGAAGAAGGTGGAGGATGAATACATGATATGCTTAAAGAGATCTGGTGAAAGCACGTTATCAGTGTCCTTTACTGGGGACATGAAAAAGAGAGCCTTAGCTGGGTGTGGTGGTGCATGCCTGTAATCTCAGCACTTTGAGAGGCTAAGGTCGGAGGATTGATTGAGCCAGGAGCTGAAGACTAGTCTGGGCAATATGGCAAGACTCTGTCTCTTAAAAAAAAAAAACACAAAAAGTAGGCAGGTGTAGGGGCATGCAACTGTGGTCCCAGCTTCTCGGGAATCTGAGGGACGGGGGGAATCTCTTTAGCCCAGGAGGCAGTGAGCTATGATTACACCACTGTACTCCAGTCTGGGTGGCAAAGCAAAACCCTGTCTTGAAAGAAAAAGAAAAGAAAGGAAAAGAAAATAAAAGAGAAAAGACAAGAAGAAAGAAAAGGAAGGAAAGAAAAAGGAATGAAGGAAGAGAGAAAGAAGAGAAAGAGAAAGAAGAGAAAGAGAAAAAAAAGAAAGGAAGAGAAAGAAGAGAAAGAAAGAGACAGGTTTTCTAGCAAAAGAACCAGCCAAGCAAGGGTGTGGAATATGATGTGTGCTTAGAGGGATAGGTGCAATTTTACTGGAATAATACAGCGAATAGGAAGAAAAAGGCTAAAGAGCTAAAGTGATCGACTTTTGTGGTGCCCAGGAAAATTTCCTTCAATAGGCTGTCTCAAGAGAGACAGGAATCCCATGGAAATCTTAGGGAAAAATCTATGGTACACTGATACTTCATGGAGGCTTTTCTGGATGGTGATTCAGGGTCTAGGTGCTGTAGGTATCTCATGAGAGGACCAATGGGTTATCATTTTAGTTCTCTGAAAGATTTTTTCCCCACCTTTTCTGATTCAAAATCTGAGGTTGACCTAGCAAACCATCACTGGCCTAGTCTGAGCAGAACATTTTGTATCAGCACGTTCTTAATTTGCTAGAAAACTGTGGGGCTGTGGGCCATCAGCTATTACTGGGAATACGGATTAATATGTTATTGGATATAACAGGGAGATTAAAGGGAGAAAGGGAGTAGTGGCCATAGTCCATATGCCATGATTGACCAGAATAAGTTTTTCTGGAGCTAGGACAAAAAAATCCTTGTATCAGTCATCCATGGCTGTGGAACCAACTTCACAGGGCCATGCAAGTGGTAAGTGAGTAGGGTGAGGCCAGTGAGGTGAGTGTGGCAACAGGGGCACACAATTTAAAGAGACATTTACTCTTATGCCTTGGAAGTGCAAATGAGGCCTCCTTGAATTTTGCACCCTAGGTGCTTCACCTCCCTCAATGTAGTCTCAGCCTCAAAACTTAATAGTTTAGCTCATGGACCTGTGAGTTAGTACTTTGGGATGAACTCACCTGGTCAGTTCTTCTCACTCCCAGTGAAATCTAAGGCCCTGTAAACTAACTCTGCTGCTTCTCCAGCCTCATCTCCTGGTCTATACTAGGCTTGTTCATGTGTCTGTGCCCAGTTGGGTTTAACTGGTGGATGATGGCGTTGGCTGCAATATTTGGTCGTGAAAATTGTCACTCCAATAGCCAGAGGAAGAAAGACTTGCAAGGTGAGACTGGAGGTAATGACAAATCAGGTGCAGACAAAAAATAATGAAATCTATAACAAGAGAGTAGTAGGATGGAGAAGAGAGGATGACCAAGAATATTTAACAGAATGAATACATATTGATAATATAGTTGGCATGCTGGAAAAAAAAAAAAAAAACCACTAGAATTTCAGATTTAAACCACTCCAAAGGGAGGGCTTCCAGTTTCAGTTAGGTCCTAAATTCTGCCCTCTGCCCATGGCTGTTGCAGCATTCACTTTCTTCAACTCTTCCCAACCTCATTGCTACTCACTCTCAGCCAACAATTTTGCTTCCTTATTCATGAAGAAAATTGACGTCAACAATGGTTAATCAACTCATCTTCCATCTGCCTCCATTTACTCCCTGCCCTTCTTTCCACTTTATCTCTGTCTGCCCCCACCATGACTATTTTCCAGGGCTCTCGGAGGGCAGTCTCTTCCTGTCCAAGCTTAAGGCCTCTTCCTGTGATCGCCATCTCATTTCCTCCCCTCTCCTTGGATCTTGCTCCAACTCCTTTTACAAAAAGTTATGGTCCCTGTTTCAGTATTGTAGGGGACAAAGGCATTAAATGTACTATAATATATTTTAGAGGCATACTTCCAAAATTTCTGTTATGGATGTAACTAGCAAATAGTCAAGTACTTAGAAAACAGTTTGGACACCTTATACAAATACAGGAGCCAGTTATGAAATTTCTTTGTTTCTGATTCTGATTTTGGACTACATGAAAAGTGTTAACTCTTCCCTGAATCCACACAGCACATATTTTTTTTCTTCTGGGTAACTCTGGTATTTTACCTGAAACACTAAGTTGTCAGTGAGATGCTTAGGGGCCTGTAGGAGATAGAAATACTGGAAGAAGATCAGAGAGTAAGGACAGACATGACTGAGGGAGTGGGAGGGATTCATTTATGTGGAAACAGGAAAGCAGAATTAACTAGGCAATGACTAATGATATGGTAACTGTCTACAAACACCAAGCGCGTATGATGTGAATGCCAAAAAGTCAAATTGCTTCACTCGGCACAAAGATACAATCTGCACAGTAACACAGCAGACAAAAATAAATAGAGCATCCTGAATTACTGTCACAGAAAATCCCCCCTGAATAAGTAGATATCGAAATGATTTAATGAAGACTATTTCAATTGTTAGGACAACTCCCATCCATCCATCCATCCATCCATCCATCCATCCATCCATCCATCCTCCATCCCTTTCTTCAGTAAACTTTAAGTACTTAAGCAGCTATAAAGGAACCAGCTCTTTGGCTTTCCCCATTCACATCTCAGGGGCCCCCGCCTCTATCCTTTCCTTTCCTTCACTGCCTGAGTGGCCTTCCTGAATCATCTTTATTGTTACTTTCCAACAATAGCCAAAAAATTATTGCTAAAAAGGCCAAAACAATAGCATCTTGATGTATAAGTTAACTCAGGAAAAAAAAATCCACAGCAGCCCTGACATTGCATTCAAGGTTACTGTTGATCCTGGAGGAGCTATACCAGCCTAGAGAGTAAGCGTGGTTCGGTGCAGTCCATCACCACTACTCTAAAAGCACACCAAGGGTTGTGTCATTGACTTCCCATCCCTTACAAATTCTCCCTTTCGCCAATGTGATACTGACTCACCCCTCCTATCATCATCTTCACAGATCACCAGGGCAGTGGTAAGCCCATTTCTAAGCAGAGGTACTGAAAGTGTCCCTTTTCTCAGGAAATTTACCATCAACATCACTGATGCTAAGGATTAAATAATAATTTCACAATCACACATTTATTCAATAAACTCACATCTAGTGATGGCATCGTGCTAGGTTCTTAGCTGCAGTCTAAAAGCTGGTGTCATGCAGAAGGCCAAGACACAGTCTCATCCAGGAATCATTTAGGTGCTGCTTGCACCCCTAGAGACAATCAGTTTGGAGTTGTATTTTATTTATTTATTTTTGAGACAGAGTCTTGCTCTGTTGCCCAGGCTGGAGAGCAATGGCGTGATCTTAGCTCACTGCAACCTTTGCCTCCCAGGTTCAAGTGATTCTTCTGCCTCAGCCTCCCAGGTAGTTGGGATTACAGGTGTCTACCACCATGCCCGGCTAATTTTTGTATTTTTAGTAGATACGGGGTTTTGCCATGTAGGTTAGGTCTTGAACTCCTGACCTTAGGTGATCTGCCCGCCTCGGCCTCCTGAAGTGCTGGGATTACAGGCATGAGCCACCGCGCCCAGCTGGAGCTGTATTTTACAAAGTGTCAGTGTCTCAAGCCCTGCGGTGGACTATAGAGACAGATCATAGGAGTTACCTGTGTGGATGGGATAGAGCCAAACAGCAATGAGTGGGTAGTTCAGAGTTATTTTAAGAAAAAATCCAAGAAGGTTTAGTTTATTGTGGAAGGGTGGGGATTGGAGGTAGAAAATTACTAAATTTATTAGAACAACTAAGGAGAAAGTATCATTCTGTGAATTCCTGCGAAGGTGATGGACCCAGGGAATGGTTGGGGCATTCTGCTTCCAGAAGAACACACAGCATCTTGAACAGGATGAAACTGGAAAGTATGGATAAAGGACTAGACTGCTGAATTTTTCAAACAGACCTTCCAACTTTCCAAAAAGAAAATGAACATTCGATATTTAAGGGGTCTTTATTGCCATCAAGTGGTGGAAGCAAGGATAGCTCTAAAAGAATTTAATGTAAATTTTTTTCTAAACGGTAGGGAGGCTGGAAGATACTAAACTTCAGAGTAATTACTAACTTTAAAAGCCTTTATTTAATTAGGTTACTATCACAATTTTGTAACCTTTTCTGTATTTATAAGTTCTATATTAATTACTCTCCTGATTTCTGCTCCAGGCTCTATTGTCCAATTCCTGTAGCCTTAGTTGATCATCTATATCATTGGAGAAATGCTGCCACCTTGTGGGAGATGTGAAAAGAAGTCCCGAGAGCAAGTGAGAAATCATGTATTAACTTCGTGAAGAGAAACTTGGACTCTGTAAAGTAGGAATTTATCCCTGAGCAAAACTGCTAAGCCAGCAGAATTACTCTTTATTATTTCTGTCCTCTTTTTTGTAGGCAAAGGGCATACATTACTTCATTACTTTTCTTTTTTTTTTTTTTTTATTATACTTTAAGTTCTAGGGTACATGTGTATAACGTGCAGGTTTGTTACATATGTATACTTGTGCCATGTTGGTGTGCTGTACCCATCAACTCGTCAGCACCCATCAATTCATCATTTATATCGGGTATAACTCCCAATGCAATCCCTCCCCTCTCCCCCCTCCCCATGATAGGCCCCGGTGTGTGATGTTCCCCTTCCCGAGTCCAAGTGATGTCATTGTTCCGTTCCCACCTATGAGTGAGAATATGCGGTGTTTGGTTTTCTGTTCTTGTGATAGTTTGCTAAGAATGATGGTTTCCAGCTGCATCCATGTCCCTACAAAGGACGCAAACTCATCCTTTTTTATGGCTGCATAGTATTCCATGGTGTATGTGTGCCACATTTTCTTAATCCAGTCTGTCACAGATGGACATTTGGGTTGATTCCAAGTCTTTGCTATTGTGAATAGTGCCACAATAAACATACGTGTGCATGTGTCTTTATAGCAGCATGAGTTATAATCCTTTGGGTATATACCCAGTAGTGGGATGGCTAGGTCATATGGTACATCTAGTTCTAGATCCTTGAGGAATTGCCATACTGTTTTCCATAATGGTTGAACTAGTTTACAATCCCACCAACAGTGTAAAAGTGTTCCTATTTCTCCACATCCTCTCCAACACCTGTTGTTTCCTGACTTTTTAATGATTGCCATTCTAACTGGTGTGAGATGGTATCTCATTGTGGTTTTGATTTGCATTTCTCTGATGGCGAGTGATGATGAGCATTTTTTCATGTGTCTGTTGGCTGTATGAATGTCTTCTTTTGAGAAATGTCTGTTCATATCCTTTGCCCACTTTTTGATGGGGTTGTTTGTTTTTTTCTTGTATATTTGTTTGAGTTCTTTGTAGATCCTGGATAATAGCCCTTTGTCAGATGAGTAGGTTGCAAAAATTTTCTCCCATTCTGTAGGTTGCCTGTTCACTCTGATGGTAGTTTCTTTTGCTGTGCAGAAGCTCTTTAGTTTAGTTAGATCCCATTTGTCAATTTTTGCTTTTGCTGCCGTTGCTTTTGGTGTTTTAGACATGAAGTCCTTGCCCGTGCCTATGTCCTGAATGGTACTACCTAGATTTTCTTCTAGGGTTTTTATGGTATTAGGTCTAACATTTAAGTCTCTAATCCATCTTGAATTAATTTTCGTATAAGGAGTAAGGAAAGGATCCAGTTTCAGCTTTCTACTTATGGCTAGCCAATTTTCCCAGCACCATTTATTAAATAGGGAATCCTTTCCCCATTTCTTGTTTCTCTCAGGTTTGTCAAAGATCAGATGGCTGTAGATGTGTGGTATTTTTTCTGAGGACTCTGTTCTGTTCCATTGGCCTATATCTCTGTTTTGGTACCAGTACCATGCTGTTTTGGTTACTGTAGCCTTGTAGTATAGTTTGAAGTCAGGTAGCGTGACGCCTCCAGCTTCTGTGTGACTTTGGGTAATTTGTTAGTCTCAGTTTCCTTATCTGGAAAATGTGCAAATCGGCATAATCACACGTATAGAACAAAAGAAGTATTATTTTCCTTTATTATTTGCCTCTTCTTTTTACACTAAAGTGTGTGACTGCTGTGCTGTTTTTCTTTTTCTCTTCTTTTTGTTTCCTTTGTTTCCTTCTTTCTTTCTTTTTCTCTTTCTCTTTCTTTTGTTTCTCTCTCTCTCTCTCTCTTTTGTTTTTTTTTTTTTTAAGAAGGGGTCTCACTCTGTCACCCAGGCTGGAGTGCAGTGGTGTGATCTCAGCTCACTGCAGCCTCAACCTCCTCAGGCACGAGGCATCCTGCCACTTCAGCCTCCAGAGCAGCTGGGACTACAGGTGCATGCCACCATGTACAGCTAATTTTTTTGTATTTTTCATAAAGACAGGTTTTTGCCATGGTTGGTCTCAAACTCCTGGGCTCAGACAAACCGCCCACCTTGGCCTCCCAAGTGCTAGGATTATAGGTGTGACCCACTGTGCCTGGACTTGTGCTGTTTCATAGTCATGGCAGTCCATAAAATGCAGAGCAGCAAAAATTTTGCATTTTTATTTTTGTAAAGAAACATAGTTTTTTAGACCTTGAATCCTCCTCATCCCTCTCTCTGACAATTTCTAGTTTTTTGAGCCCAATTAAGAAGTTTGGTCAAATTGAAGATTCGTCTAACTCAGCTCTCGTTTAAAGCCTCCACTTCTACTTCCTCCCTGCAGGCTGCGTTTTGTAGGTCGCCACTTCTTTGGTGCTCCTCATACACACAAGGCAGATCCTGAATGCAGGTGAGGCCACGAGATCCACAAAACACAGATTTCCCATAAAGAGGCCAAGGACACAGTCCAAATCTTATCTACTTAAGAAGAATATGGAACCCCTGCTTACACATATTACTTTTCCTCCTCTTTCTTTATAGTGGTAAAGGGAGCAATAGATTGTCAAACCGGAAAAATATCTTACATGAAATTTTAGTTTTTGACAATGAATAAGAAACAGGGCCGTTGATTTCAATTTTCTAAAGTTAACACCTCTGAAGATGATAACCCCTGAACTGAAAACCTAGAAATCCCTCCAGGACTGAACTTTCCCAAAAGGTTGCCCTCATTTCCCACAGGTCTCAAGTGCTTTCTTCTTTCATCATTAGGCAGTTAAGTAGAAACACAGTTCCCCACATCAGCCCTGTCTGGAGGGTGCTGAAGGGCTCTGGAGGTTCTGAGGAGATGTCCCCTCTCTACCTCACCCAAACATCCAGCAGAGGAGGCCAGTCCTTCCGTCAGCCTGGGATCTCCCTAGACCCACCCCCGCTTCCATTTTCACAGTATCTTTCCTCCTTGTGATTCTTGGCCTTGCTTCTCTTCAACTGACAACATCTAAGAACTATACAATCGTAGACTTTTCATATGTATATGGAACGTGTAGAAAGTAGAAAGACTTAGTCTTGAGTTTTAGGTAAATAAGAAGAAAAAGCAATTATATGTTAAAACCATTTCTGTATTAAGTACAGCAATTTCTGTGAGGTAAGGAATGTGTTTAGGTGGGATATCTGAAGTCTCAGAAAATGACTTCACAAAGGTTAAATCATTCTCTGGGCAAGGTGAGTGGTTGTCATGGTCCTGCTTTCTCACCTGTTACCTGGTAGTGTTTTGTTAGTACATAGAGGGCGTGGCCTTCAGGGAGAGGTGGTCTCCTCCTCAGGGAAACCTGGCCTCCATTACTGCCTCAGTTTCCTGGTTTCTTCCTGAACGATATTCCAAGTATCATAGCGTGCCCACCCATGGACCCAGTAACCCCTCTTGTCTCCATCACTCACAAGTCACATAGGGAAGCATTCCTCAGATCGCTGTCACTTAGTGACAAATGCAGTTTGCCTCCCACTCAATTCCATCTCTGCAGCCTATGGTCTTCTGTCTTCTGGAAACGTTTCAATCAGATGGGGATCATTTAAGCAATTTCCTTCCTAGGATGCGGGGGCTGGGACAAGTCAGCCTGCATGAGCAAGGCACATACAACATATATGCTCACACATGCCTCAGATTTTAATCCCATAATCTGGGTCAGGATCTGTTGTCATGAACACGAGAGATCAATTGCCGCGTGCTGACTCTTTTCTAGTGTGCTGGAGCAGAATTCCTGTAAACCAGTGATCCTGACCTGGAGTTCATGGCTGGGTTTCAGAGGACCTGTGACTTTCTGAAATGGTATGTAAACTCTGTGTGTATGTGTGTGTGCCTGTGTATGTGTTTTGCTATGTCTATACTTCTGAGGAGAAAGTCCACATGTTTCATAGAGATCTTAAAGAGATTTGTAATCCCTCAAAATGTTTGAGGTCTACTAAATGGCTTTCCAGAGTGTAAGAATTTGGTCCTCTTGGGACCCAGCTATCCCATCTACCAAGGGAAAAAATGAAACATAGCCCAACGTCTATGAAGCATCGAGTATGTGCCAGACATGCCCATATGGCATATCTCATCTAATCATCTAGCCAACCATGCAAGGAAGCATCATTCCCCTGCTCTCAGACCAGAAAGTGGAAGCCCACAGAGGTCAAGTAGCATGCAGCAAAAACTGGCATTCAAAATAGCATTGCCAGGCTCCAACACTCCTGTCCCAGCCACCACTGCAGCACTCTGAGTATCTTTTGTCCTGCTTGGCCTCTCTTTCTTTTTTTTTTTTTCTTTCTTTTTCTTTAACCAACTGTCTCTCTTTATTCTTGTTCTTAAGCCACCTTTCTGCTTTGCGAAATTCAAATCAATCCATTCCCATCTGACGGTGTCTTCCCCTTCCTTCACCCTTTCTTGGCTTACCACAGAGTTACACACTGGTGGCCCCTGGGCCAACTCTGCCCTGCAGATATATATATATTTTTTTTATGATGAACAATGTTTTGCTAATATTTACAAACTGGAAAAATTCACATAAAAGTTTGGATTTCAAACTAATTTTAAGAAAAATCAGAAGATCTAGCAACCCCAAGCCCACAATCTCTCTTGATAAATGGACGTTGGGTTGAGTTGGTGGGGTATGTGTTCTCCAGTTTCCTGCAGTCCTTACCACTCCCTCTCTGACCCCTGCATCGCTGTCCTGTGTCATCTGCTGGGGGCCTTTGGCATCTGAATTTTAACTCCTGGCATCTCCCTTCTCTTTGTGTCCTCTCTCCCCTCCTTCTGCTTTGCATATTCATTCAACTGTGGGCTCTTCCTCCCTAGAATCAACACCTTTTATTTCTCCTTCATTTATTTGCCTTCTCTCTCAGGCTAATTGCTGCTGTCTTCCTCCTCTTTCCCGTATAGAACTAAAGACAAAGACAGACAATTGGAGACTGTGCTGTCTCTTATGTGTCTGAATGCTGTGAGGCAAAGATACTAAGTAGGGCAAACCCAGCCCGGGCTTCCCTTGTCTGTTAGTATTTCCTTCCTTGTGCTTCCCTTTTTTTTTTTTTTTTTGAGACGGAGTCTCGCTCTGTCACCCGGGCTGCAGTGCTGTGGCCGGATCTCAGCTCACTGCAAGCTCCGCCTCCCGGGTTCACGCTATTCTCCTGCCTCAGCCTCCCGGGTAGCTGGGACTACAGGCGCCGCTACCTCGCCCGGCTAGTTTTTTGTAGTTTTTAGTAGAGACGGGGTTTCACCGTGTTAGCCAGGATGGTCTCGATCTCCTGACCTCGTGATCCGCCCGTCTCGGCCTCCCAAAGTGCTGGGATTACAGGCTTGAGCCACCGCGCCCGGCTGCTTCCCTTAAAAAGAAAAAGAACAACCTGACACACGTAAGTGTGTTGCTAGTTTTATCCCAACTGTATTGCATCTATAAATAAATAAATAAATAAATAGCGAAACAGTCAAGACGGAGGAAGTGAAAACGCAGCCCTGGGACCCTGGTTTATCTGTGCTTGCCCCATCTTCTCGACACTATATGACACATGGGCATTGTGGTGCTTCTGCTGTAGCAGGCTTTTTCTGTGACACCAGGCATCTGGTTCTTTGATTTCCAATGTCTCACTTTCTGAGTTAAGTTTTTTGAGCCTAAATTGATTGGATGTTCCATTTGTTTTACAAGCAATTTATTTAACATAATTATGGTAAACTTCCAACATGTCGTCTTTTCTCTTTTACCAATCTGGAGAAGCAGGCAATAAGAGGACAAGATGTCCTTAGAGAGATACAGAGATATTAAGGGTTCCTATACTTGACTCCAAAAGTGCATTTACCAGGTTCTCCAGGATTAATGTGCCCACTCATTACAGTGGTGTTAAAAGGAAAAGGTCAAGCTTAGCAAGGGAGAAGGTGGCACATATCCGAAAAGAAACCTGCAAAACCCTGGAAGTGGCCACCAACCCTGCATGTTCAACTTTACACACATGTGGTCTTTAGAGTCCCACTCTTTGTTTAACAGATGTGTCCTAAATCGTATGTCATGCCAGTGAATTTGGTGAATGAAAACATATTTTCTCATTGAAAACAAATGTCTCACTTCAGAGATGTTTAATCAGACTATCTGTTTGATCTTTAGTTGATAGTGACTCTCATCTGTATGTTTATTTATCTAGACAAATGTCTTCATTACATTTTCCATAATGGATATATTTTAATACATGTAAAGAAATCAGCTAGTCCAATAATTTGACACTTTAGGACCAGAGGCCACCGAGGGTAGTGAAGGTAATACACAAGGCCAGAATGCTAGCACTGTCTGAATCAGTGTGTCCACGGACTCTACTGCCTGTATATCGGCTACTGAAAGTATTATATGTCAGATTTCAAATGGGCTGAGAACCACTGGGATAGACTCTTTGTCACATATGGGAGCTCCCAGATGGGTTAATCCAGTTGGACAGGAAGATAGCAAGGGAGCAGTGGGGCTCATTGCTCCTGGGCTGGAACTCCTCCTGTTATAATCTGTTGCCTGAACCAGAAGTCCCTGTTGGTGAACCCTTTGGCTGTAGCCCCCTGAGTAGTTCTGTAGTAATATCATTTGTGGTATTAGTCTGAAAGCATTTGTTGTTCTATTGGTTTTCCAGTGTGGTATGGAAATGGAAGACCAGTGAGTGGAGGACTAGGTACAGATGGAAAATTATCTGTACTATAATTTCTTGTTGTTCATCTTAACCCACTTCCCTTTGCCTGCAGTGGCAAAGCGAGTATGTGGATGTTGTCCCCTTAGCTAATAAAATGTTCCTTTTAGGCATTCCTGGGCCTGTCTCTGTTCTCCTAATGCCTTTGACTGAGGCTGCAAAGCTGATGTGTGGAGCATCCAGGAAGTGCATTCTTTCTGATAGGATTCCCAGAAGACCTGCTGCCTGCCAGTTCTGTTCTGTTTTCCTGATGGACCACTGCTCACTGTGAAATTAAACATTTGCAGAAGGCCTCAGATGACCTTGAGGAGCTCACTAAGATTCAGGAGATTTGATTTTATCCTGGAATCTGACACCGGTGTGCTCTACAGTTCACTGAGTTCCTCTAGTTCTCTCTCCCTCTCACTCATTCATGTATAGGATTATTAAGTAAGACATTTTCCATTTCTTTGAAAATGTTATTACTTATTTTCAAGAATTCAATTAAAATATTCCCAATGTCTCCCACATGCATGTGAAGTACTATAGTAGACACTTTGGGGCAGAATGTAAAGAAAAAACTAAGAACATTATGATGATGGGGTTATTCCTATTTTATACATAAGTAAACTGAGGCTTAGTGAAGCTAATTAAATTGCACAAGGTAGCCAACCTAGGAAGAGCTGGCATTCAAATCCACGTCAGTTTGATTCCAAAGGCCATGTCCTTCTCATTGTTCCATGTTTGCTACAAAGATGATTGGAATATGGCTTCTTTCTCCAAGGGGCTTTAAGCTCAGAACAGATGAGGGTACATATACAATAACTATAATTTAAAGAGTATTCTGTAAATTCTGCATAATAGACAAAAACACAGGGTGATGGGAGAATGATAAATGTGAAAATTATTTAAAGTTATGTGTGGTTCTTTGTTGTTGGGTATGTTGTTTCTATGGCTACAGCTTGAGCCTCTTTTATAGTTCTGAATTAAAAGCTGCACAGATATATATGCAGATACGCTGACATTCATGGACACAGTCATGCCACAGATGACAGCAAATGCCTGTGTTAGAGATATTCAGGGAACTTTAAACTTTCCAATCGCTGTGAGCAACAGGCATTGGTGCAATTCCCTGACTCTACACCATCTTCTCCATCTATAGTTTGCAACTGAGCCCTCTCCATGGTTCATTGACATAGTTAGCTCTTCAAGGAATCAGTGTGATCTGAGCTTGTCCTGCTGCTGCTACCTAAGGGCAAGTTAACACCATTCCCCAAATGTGGGAATGAAGGATTTTAGAGGTCCCACTGCAACATTCTGTAAGGAACCAAACACTCATGCTCTGCAAAGGTTAAATCCCAGGCCAGATTCCAGATTCTTATCCTCCGAAGGTCTATGAGAGAACTGTTACTGCCTTCAGAGACTATGGATCTGGCTCAGTAAAAACACACCAATTTATAACTGTGTTACAGACACATTCCACTTGTAACTCCATTAAGAGGCATTACATGCTAGATGTGCAGCCCCATGACCATTGTAGCTGCCAGACCCAAAGCAAAGATTCATTTGATTTTCAGATATGACCTTCTTGGGATCAGACCCACCAAGCTCTGGCTGCCCAGAAGGCTGCTCAGGTTGGAACACCTGTAGCCCCTGCACTGGGGATTAAGAAGCACTTGTTCCAGCTGTAAGCCTTGCCAAATGTCTCCGCACCACAGAAATGAGATCTGGCCTGCGTGGAGTGCAGGGGGCCCCCAGCTTGCATCACATTCTTCTAGGTTTAATCTACTCAACAACCAAAGTGGAAACAGCCTTTTAGCCCCTTAGCCAACTGAGTATGCAACATAATCTAACGTTGCTCTATGGCAGCCTTAACAGTAATGACTCTACACCATGTTTCCCTAGAGAGCTATGTAGTGCTTCTCTGAGGGCATGATGTTTGGAACAACAGTTTTTCAATAGGAAAAAGAATAATCTAATGTACACTTAGAAAAAGATGAAGCTTTAAGTGGCAATGACAGTTTAGTTAATATGTATCTTTAAATCGTTTCCTTTATTTAGCTGAACAGATAAGAAGTTCTGTATGTGGTGCAATAATACAGAACAAGTGGTTCTGGGACTTCTATTTAGGAGACTATACCTTGTCTAAGTGTGGCCCAAATGCATAGGCAGACACATAGCCTTTTTAATGTATCTCTCCATACCATTTTTCCTGGGAGCAGGAACCGAGAAAGGCAACTTGGAGCTGACTTCACAAAGCATGGCAGAGTTAGCGCTCCAATTGGTTCCAGGAGAGCTGCAGCCCTGATTGTGGTCTAAGATACTTATACTTTCTTGACTGTCTCAGCCAAACCCCTGGCGGAGGACTTTCCATCTAGTGTTTGTTTAGTAGTTTCCTGACACTAAAGCCATAATGTTATTTCTAACAAGGGCCTTCTTGCCACTTAACTTGCCTCACTTTAATGTCTTATGTCCTGTTTCTTTCTTCAGAGATAAAATAATAGCATATTCTGGAAAAGACTTGGAGCTAAGAGGTTAAAAAAAAAAAAGAACTCTGAAGAGAAACCAAGAAGAATGTCATTTAAAAAATCATAAGTATTTCCTGCCTTAATGGAATGGAGGGTTGAGTTTACTTTTAGGGTACATTATCTTATTAATTTTTGAAAAATTTTTATGAGGTAGGGTCTCATTGTGTTGTCCAGGCTGGTCTCAAACAATGGGCTCAAGCAATCTTCCCACCTCAACCTCTCAAGTAGCTGGGATTACAGGTCCATGCCACCATGCCTGGCTATTCTTTTATTCTGGTTTTATTCTATTCCAGTTTTATTCAAAATTAAGACAAAACAAAATTTTAATGGTAGACCCATTTAATTAAACAAAAAAATCTACCATTGGTTCTTGGAAGAAAAATTAAACACAGTAAAACAACCCAAAACTGAGAAATTAAATGTTCTGTTGGTAATGTAGCCACCACGCTAAACTCGAGGTCGGTAACATTGTCTTCTCCTTCTTGTATTTATTCTGTATCCATAACACAGAGCAGGCACTCAGCACTAACCTGCTGACTGCCTGACTTGTCTCTACTGCTTTAGTAGTTGTACAGGTTTCTTTGTTCCAGATTGGGTTCATCTCTATCTTATACTGCAATAGGGTGGGCCTTATCTTAGCAAACAGTATGTGTTTCTCAAATTGTGTGTAACTTACATTCTTGTAAAATAATCTTTTAAAATACACCAAGGGAAAACCATTTTGAGAACCCTACTGTGAATTATTTTTGCTGATTGTCTTAAGATGATGAAAGTGGAATGTGTTTTATGTGTGTGATTTTGTTTTATAAAAGTAGACCACTTTTACAATGAGAAAGGGCTACTACCATTGATATAATTGATAGTCTTCGCCCCCCCACCCAGAAAGGTCTGTGTTGTTTTTGTTACATATGTACTTACTAGAAATGATTTCTCACTATACTAATTTCCCTGAATGTTTCTGCTGAGATTTTACAGGAAAGTCTATTTCTGGTTTCATGTAGCTTTGTTTACTGGTAGGATGGGATTTTCCTCTCATTAGAACATTAAGGGGGGAGAATCTGGAAGGAGTGAATTTTGTTTTGTTCTGTTCCTCCACTAGCCACTATATGAGTATAGTAAGAAGCAGAGGGCAAGCGGGTAGAAAACAAGTGTGAGTTGGAAAATTCATGCAGAACCCCAAGGAAGAGAGGACAAGTGAAGATAAAGCCCCAACACAACTGAAGTTACCATATACATTCAAAAAAGAATCCTATTCATGCCTATAAGATATAATACATGACTGAGGGAACAAACTGCCGTCAAACATATGGCATGCCAATAAAGAAAGGAGAAGAAATCCCAGGAGCAAAATCAATAAAAATTGTTTGGTTACATAGTATTATGGTTGGCTAAATGCCTTTTAAAACATTATTTTCTCAGATACTGAAGAATCTTCTCATAACAGCTATTGATTATTTGGGTTCAATACCGTGTAAGTCTAATAATGTTTCCAGAGTCGCTGCAACTATACGTTATAATCTATAGTTGCATTATAATAGCCTAATGAATCACAATGTTGAGCTCCTAAGGTAAGTGTGAATCCAGTCCCTTTGTCCTGTAGTGTAAAGGGTTTCTGCTGTGCATGTCATTTAAAAGTATTCGGCTCACAAAAAGCTATAGCTAACAAAAGGTCCAACAAGGTAGAAGAAAAATAGATCGATTTAATTCCTCTGAGCTCAACATCATCATGTTTTGGGCTGACAAGTAAATATTGACTGAAACAGACCTGAGGGCCTCAAGACATGCAGAAAAAAATCCTTGCCCTATTCCTGGACAAAGGCCACAGTTTTCTTTTTTCTTAATGATAACAAAAGGTTATTGGAAGTCAGGCATTTCATGGTAGAACCACATAGAGCTCCTTTTTACCTCTTTAGAAAGTGTAGAAAATCCTGTCACCTGCCTGAGGAAATGACAAAAACTCCTGAAGATGGAGAGAGAGATCAATCGGGAGTGTGCTGCAGTGATTAAGTGATGTGTTACAACATGGAACTAGTGCTGAATAATTGGCCAGAGGTGACTAGAGATACGGGTTAGAGTAACTTCTTTAAGCCAAGAATGTGGGAAGTTAGTTCCAAAATGAACCACCCTGTACTCACTCTGAACAAATTTGGTTTTACAAATTCTACTGCAATATAGCAAATTGTCTCTAATCTGTACCTGAATATGAATTAATTTTGTGGTCTATGGTAGGTACAATATTAAGTAGGGGCAGTAACTGGGGTGGTAACATTTTACAGCAAATTACTTTTTGCTTCTTATGGAGATGAAGACATAATTCCCTGAGTGAATAATGAATGCCAATAATAGAGAGCATTATTCAGCCACAAAGGCAAACTCCAGTACATATGATGAATGAAAATAATACCTAACATTTATTATCTCCCTTTTATGTAACAGGCACTATTCTAGTTGTGTTGCATGTATTAGCTCAATTAATCCACATTCAATCGTATGGGGTGGTAGAGTGGCTAAGGTTAATTCGTCCTCCAGGATATTTCTTACTGTCTTCCATGCCCTGGGCCCTATGCTAGTTCAGCCCTCACCATTTCTCTCCTGGAGCTCTGTGGTGTCATCCAATGGGTCATCTTGCCTTCACTGTATATGCTGCACCCACATTGCTTTTCCTGAGGTCAACCCAGTTCTTAGCTGAATTAGAAGTAAATGCTTACTTAGAATAGGTGAAGAACCTGAGCTTTCCTGGAAAAGCTATTGCAGACACTTTCAGGCAAATAACCAGGACTGAGAGAGAAGGATTCATTCATGGGCAGAGATAGCGGGCCAGAGTCAGAGCTGCGTTACCAACAGCGAAGAAGGCAGTTTCAAAGGCAAGTCAGGACTGTAGCTGTAGGCTAGATCCAAACGTATTTTTCTCAGTCAGGAGATAAAGGAGGAACATGCCAGGAAGCTGGCAGACAGAACATGGGGGAGCCAAGCTCAGCAGAGCCCACAGCCCCAGATGCCTTGAGGGCTATTGTGAGGAAGAGTGAGCCTGTTGGTTAGAGAGAGAATGTAGGTAAAATGGTACCACCCTTTGAGTCCCTTTGCTCACAGGTCTTACTTTTCCTTCTGTAATGCCTTTCCATTGTTGACTTAAGAATATAACATGTCAATACATTTCCTCAAAAAGATGTGTGGAGAAGGGCCTCACTTTGGACAATGTGCTACCCTGTATCCCCAAACTCGGCCTCAATTCTGGTGCCTGGAGCCAACCCAGAAAATGCAGCTTTGTAAATATCTGAGAACCTGCCTAGACCCTGTTTGACACTGGTGCCAAATGCAAACCACTGTGGCTGAGCAGCGGGACCCATCCCTGGTTCTGACGAGGCTCATAAGAAGGAACTAGAATCTGGTGAGCTCACCACTTCGGGCTTCATTAGCGTAGAAACCATGCTCTATGAACCCATCCATGTCCCTGCTTTTGTGTTCTTCTTTCTTTTCTTTGGTTGTTCCTCCACTGTTGTAGTTGCCTACATCTAAACTCAGCCTTCAGGACCCTGAATCTAAATTTCAGATTCCTTAACAGTTTACTAGACACGAGCATCCTGAGGAGTGGAGAGAGGATGACAAAGAAGTTAGGAGTACGTACTTAGAGTCAGATCTATGTAAGAATCCTGCTCTTTAATATCTATATGGCCCTGAAAAAGTCCCTTTCCCTTGCGTTGGTTTTTTCCCTGACCAATGAAGATAATAAGTTACTAGAGAAGCATTATAACAATTACATAGTATAGGTAAAATGCTTAGTATAAACCCTAGTGCATAGTACAATAAAAGCTCATAAATGAAAATATTTTAAATGTATCTTGTACCTAATAGTCTTTTGCATATTGGAGACATATAATAATCATTCACTGGATGTAATTGAATTTTTTTTTTTTTTTTTTTTTTTGTGGACATATTCAGTAAGCATAGTGATGTGGTAGGAATTTAATACAAAGTTCTAGACATTTTCAGGACGAATCAAGAGTCATGAGGAGCTGTCACTTGGTCTGTTAAACAAGCTCACTAATGACCCATGAGTCTTCGGGTGTTTTTTTTTTTTGTCTTTGAGATGGAGTCTCGCCCTGTTGCCCAGGCTGGAGTATACTTGGCTCGGCTCACTGCAACCTCTGCTTCCTGGGTTCAAATGATTCTCCTGTCTCAGCCTCCTGAGTAGCTGGGATTACAGGTGTGTGCCACTACGTCTGGCTAATTTTTTGTATCGTTAGTAGAGACAGTGTTTCACCACGTTGGCCAGGCTGGTCTTGAACTCCTGACCTCATGATCCGCCTACCTCAGCCTCCCGAAGTGCTGGGATTACAGGCATGAGCCACTGCACCCAGCCAAGTCTTTAGATTTTAATATGTTTGTTTTTACACAGATACATGGACCTCTGAACTGAAAGCAAAAGTAGCCCCAGGGCACTCTGGCCAGGATCAGTTGCTGCTTGTGCTCCCATTTTTATGCACGTCCCTATAGTTCACTAAAAGGTGGACTGCAGCTCGAGGCTTAGTTACCAAAGGCTAAAGACCATAGCCAGGTTAGGTCCACATGTGGCTCAGTTCCCCAACCCTGCAATTCTCTGTTCTCTTAAAAATATTCCTTCCTTTGACTTTAAAATAGTCAAATAAGCTGTTTAGTGAAATTATTTCTTCTGAGGAAAGCTCCACAATTTGAAATGACACAATAAGCTGCCAATAAAAAGAAGAATTAATACAAGAAATCACTTGAAAGGGGTTTTCCTAGGAGACAGAGACAGATCAGTCACCCAATCAGTGACAGTTATTGTCTTCTGTGTGCTAAAAATGATGAATATGCAAACCATAGGACCCAAGGTTAAGAGAAAAATGGCTGAAGTAGGCAACATGTTCTATGAATTTGCAGGAAGGGAAGATTGGTAGCACATGATGTGAACTTACAGAATTACCTAAGTTTTCCTGCATCCCTGCCTCCTTCTACACCCCAATCAATTCACAAACTTTGGCCCAGAGGGCCAGGATGGCTAGGGGATACCTCCAAGTCACAGCCAGTGAGTGAAAGAACTGCTGACTCCTAGTTCAGAGCTTGTAGTCCTGGATGTCTCCTCTGTCCCTCTGGGGTGAGATGGAGAAGGTTTGCACAGGCTCTTTGGATAAAGAAGACCTGACATGGGTTTTGATGGATGGGTGGATGCTGGAAAAGTGGGAAGGTGGGGAGAGTTATTCCACCTAGGGGAAATGATGAAAGTATCCAAAATTGGAAAAGTGGGACAATAAAAGATACTTTCACAGAACACTGCATGAATGAGTTTTATTGTTAAGGGAATTAACAATAAATATAGGGCAGGTCCTTGAAATATGGGCATCTGCTTCTCTCATTCTTGCTTTAAAACCTTTGAAGACTACTGATTGTCTAGAGAATAAAGTCCAAATTTCTTAATAGAGAATTAAGAGTCTTTCACATTTTTGGCTTAATCTTCTTGCTTTGCCTGTTTCTCCTCTGACACTTGAGATGAACATTCCCCAGACAGGTCTTGGGTACTATTATGACCCCGCTTACTTCTTAGGTTGGTGCAAACATAATTGCTGTTTCTGCCATATGTTTGCACTGACCTAATATAATGTTCTTTGATAGGAAATGCCTTTTTTCTTTTCTGGCTAGCGTCTGTGAAGCTTTCTTCCAGCCTCACTTCCTCTGCTTTGGAGGTAGAATCAGTCATTTTCTCCTCTGCTGCCCCAATATCAGTGTTCCTCTCCCATGATGGCACTGTGTGATTGGGACTTTTTTCTGTGAATGACTTGAGTAGTGAGAGCTTCTACAATGCCTGAAATTTTATAAACATATGTCATTTATAAATGTCTACTGAACTAGTATGAAGCCTGAGTGAAGATTTACCTATTAATTCACAATTTAATAAGATTCATAAGGCAACTCCTCCAGAATGGTCAGTTTTGCACTACAGCCTGTAAGAGGCTGGAACCAAAGGTATGTGAGTATATTTTGGAGTGAAGAGAGTGGCTGCTTGGATTGGGAGAGTTTTACCAATGAGATAGTTGTATACAAAGTCAAATGTGGATGACAACATATAGCAAATATTTCAAGGAGGAGCAGACTTCTTACTGAGGAACGTGAGAGCTATCTAACCTTCTAAATACTACCCTGTGTAAGGGGACCTATGGGGAAGAGAAACTGGATCTCAATGGTCCCTCAAGTTTGCATCAATTGTTTCATGGATGGGGAGTGGCTTGGAACTGCCAGTCACTGAATACTTGGCCATAGCATAGATTTAGAATACTCAAGACTGATGCACTCTCTTTACTAAAATCTGGCAATCTGGTACAGAGAAGTGCGTTGACTTGTTTGAGACTCATAAGGACATGTTTTTCCTGTCTGTCTTTAGGTATCAGCCAAGGTAGTTGTAAGTTGGGGACTCCCTGATTTCTTTTGCTTATGTTTGCTATGTCCACCAGATGCTGCTATTCTTATGAAAGGGGCATGAGAGAAATTTGCACTATCTTCCTCATGCCTGCTTTCTTCTGGGATCTATGTTAGTTGTCTTCTTGCCTTCTGCGTTTGGGGAAACCCTGATCATAAGATATCCTTAGGTTTCATCTTGCCAGGCTTACCATATGGGAGTTAAGACACGAAGAAAGCTCACCAGACAGAAGAAAAGGAGGAGGGCTAAGGGAAGAAGAGCACATTCATGCTAATATATTTCTATTGAGAACCTTTTTTTTTTTTTTTTTGCCTCACTAACATATCCATCCTCTAATTGACGCCTTTCTGTTTCCATGAGTCTCTGACTTTGGTTTTGTGTTGAGTAGATTTGGGAAAAGTCTAATGTGTCCAAGTCAAACACATATGATTCCTTGAATTAAGAAATAAATTACTCCTCAAATTATTTTATTACAGCCTACTTGGCCATCATGAAGCCATTGATGGGCTTATTTCTACTTGGGTGATCTTCTGTTTAGTTATGAATATCTACATGGATGCAAAGTAAAAACAACTCCTTAAAATAAAAACAGGTAACATTTTAAGGCCAGTTTCCAAGAAATCATCCAATCAAAACCTCGTTCTAATTTCTCCAATCAACTGTGGTTATTTGCATTTTAACTGTACTGTATTTTAACTGTGTGTCAAAATAACTTTAGCTCTCTCTTAAGAAAAAAGCTGACTCAAGGAAAGGAACTGCAGAGATAGATTTTTCTCAGATGTGGAAAATAATACTATGCCATACATGCTTCATTGTCTTAATTTTTTTTTTTTGACGAAGTGTTTTAAAAAAATTAAACCTCATGTCATTTCACTCATACATAATTAGGGATGTGCCCTAAAAAATTTAGATATTTTCTTACATCATTCCAGTGAATTATACCTAACACAGTTCATAATACCTTGGTATCAATCTAATACCAAGAGCATTTTAAAATTTTTCTCATTATCTAAAGAATTTTTTTTTTTAATAACTAGTTGACTTAGCATTCAAAGTCCACACATTGTGTTTGAATGTATTTGAATCACTTCAGCTGGATGCAGTAGCTCACACCTGTAATACTAGCTGCTCTGAAGGGAGGCTGAAGCCAGTGGATTGCTTGAGATCAGGAGCTCAAGACCAGCCTGGGCAACACGGGGAGACCCCATACCTATTAAAGAAAACAAAGAAAAATTAGCTGGGTGTGGTGGTGAGTCTATATTCCCAGCTACTATGGATAGTGAGATAGGAGAATCACCTGAGCCCAGAATCAAGGCTACAGTGAGCTATGATCATGCCAGTGCACTCCAGCATGAGTGACAAAGTGAGAATCTCTTGAAAAAACAAAAACTCACTTTAAATCTAGAGCAGTTCCTAGACCACCTTGAACGTCCCACATTCTGGATTTGTGTATTTTCTCATTGCATCATGTGATGTGTGTTTTTCTATCTCCTATAAACTGGACCTCAGTTTTAATTACATTAAGTTCAACCTTCTTGGAGGGTGGATGGGTGCACAAATACTTCATAGGTGGTGCTGTGTGGTTTCTATTGCATCACATCAGGAGGTATGTGATACCTGATTGTTCCACCTACCTGGTGGTTTAAGACCAGGTCACGCAAACTACAGCTCACGCGCCAAGTCCAGCCTGCTGCTTGTTTTTGTAAATAAGGTGTTAGGGGAACACAGCCACACGCATGAAGTCTATGATAATGGCAAAGATGAGTAGTTGCTACAGAGATGGTATAGTCTGCCAAGGCTAAAATATTTATCTGGTCTTTCACAAAAAATGTTTGTTAATTCCTGGTTTTGTGTATACATGTCATGACAGCCTTATCCTCCAAATGAGGAACCAAGGGCTCTGACTGCTAAATTGACTTGCCTAAGATCACACAGTCAGTAAGTGGAGGAAGTAGGGCCCACCAAGCCTTCTTTCTGTAGATCCTGTCTCTGCTCCTTCCCCAATCTTGTTGCCCTCCCACTAAGACATTCTGCTTCCTAAATATCAAGTAGGCAGGTGTCAGCAAAAGCTTCATTCTATCTCTACCCTGGCCCTCCAGCATTCCAACAAAGCTAGAACTCAGATACTTGAATGATGCACAGAGAAGGAGGTGTAATCTGATACTTTTAGCTGTAAGTGACAGCAAATCAGACTCAAACTAGCTTGAACAGGAATTTATTAACTGTCTTAAACTGAAGCCAACCATGCTGTCAAGGTCCCATGTTCATTCTATCTCTTTGTTGTGTCTGCTTAGTGTTGATTTCCCTTTTTTATGTTAGTTCCCCTCCTGATCTCAGATGGTGGCAAAGGGCTACATGCATTCTTGTCACACCCAGCGGGAGAGAAGGAAGAGAAACATACTTTCAAAAATGGCATATTTTCCAGGTGCAGTGGCTCACACTTGAAATTCCAGCACTTTGGGAGACCGAGGCAGATGGATCGCTTGAGCCCAGGAGCTCAAGAACAGCCTGGGCAACATGGCAAAACCCCATCTCTACAAAACAAACAAAAACAAAATTGGTCGGGCATGGCGACATGCTTCTGTGGTCTCCGGGCTACTCAGAGGCTGAGGTAGGAGGATTGCTTGAGCCCAGGAGATTGAGGCTGCAGTGAGCCATGATTGCACCACTGCACTCCAACCTGGGCGACAGAACAACACCTTGTCTCAAAAACAACAAACAGACAAACAAACAAACAAACAAAAACCAGATGGCATATAAGTGTTTTTTCCTTTAGTCTATTTAGGCCCCCACCTCCATCTCTAGAATACTAATTGTAGCCAGGAGAACCACATACATTAATTGGCTGGGAATAATCAGAGTCTCCTTCCAGGACTAGAAGTGGGGTGGATACTTGAACATCAATTAGGATTTTGTTAGAAAGGAGCAGGGGAATGAAGGGGAAAATCAATTTTTGGGAAAACTGTGGTTCACGGTCTTTATGGGGGCTAATTTAGATACCATATCTTTTTCCTTTTTTAATTTTATTTTTATTATACTTTAAGGTTAGGGTACATGTGCACAATGTGCAGGTTTGTTACATAGGTATACATGTGCCATGTTGGTTTGCTGCACCCACTAACTCATATTTCTTCTAATGCTATCCCTCCCCCTGCCCCCCACCCCACGACAGGTCCCCATGTGTGATGTTCCCTGCCCTGTGTCCAAGTGATCTCATTGTTCAGTTCCCACCTGAGTGAGAACATGCAGCGTTTGGTTTTCTGTCCTTGTGATAGTTTGCTGAGAATGATGGTTTCCAGCTTCATCCATGTCCCTGCAAAGGACATGAACTCATCCTTTTTATGGCTGCATAGTATTCCATGGTGTATATGTGCCACATTTTCTTAATCCAGTTTGTCATTTGGGTTGGATGGACATTTGGGTTGGTTCCAAGTCTTTGCTATTGTGAATAGTGCCACAATAAACATACGTGTGCTGTATGTGTCTTTATAGTAGCATGATTTATAACCCTTTGGGTATATACCCAGTTATAGGATCACTGGGTCAAATGGTATTTCTAATTCTAGATCCTTGAGGAATCGCCACACTGTCTTCCACAATGGTTAACTAGTTTACACTCCCACTAACAGTGTAAAAGCGTTCCTATTTCTCCACATCCTCTCCAGCATCTGTTGTTTCCTGACTTTTTAGTGATCATCATTCTAACTGGCATGAGATGGTATCTCATTGTGGTTTTGATTTGCATTTCTCTGATGACCAGTGAGGATGAGCATTTTTTCATGTGTCTGTTGGCTGCATAAATATCTTCTTTTGAAAAGTGTCTGTTCATATTCTTTGCCCACTTTTTGATGGAGTTGTTTGATTTTTTCTTGTAAATTTGTTTAAGTTCTTTGTAGATTCTGGATATTAGCCCTTTGTCAGATGGGTAGATTGCAAAAATTTTCTCCCATTCTGTAAGTTGCCTGTTCACTCTGATGGTAGTTTCTTTTGCTGTGCAGAAGCTCTTTAGTTTAATTAGATCCCATTTGTCAATTTTGGCTTTTGATGCCATTGCTTTTGGTGTTTTAGTCATGAAGTCCTTGCCCATGCTTATGTCCTGAATGGTATTGCCTAGATTTTCTTCTAGGGTTTTTATGGTTTTAGGTCTAACATTTAAGTCTTTAATCCATCTTGAATTTATTTTTGTGTAAGGTATAAGGAAGGAATCCAGTTTCAGCTTTCTACATATGGCTAGCCAGCCATATGTAGCACATTTATTAAACAGGGAATCCTTTCCCCATTTCTTGTTTTTGTCAGGTTTGTCAAAGATCAGATGGTTGTAGATGTGTGGTGTTATTTCAGAGGCCTCTGTTCTGTTCCATTGGTCTCTCTGTTTTGGTATCAGTACCATGCTATTTTGGTTACTGCCACCTTGTAGTATAGTTTGAAGTCAGGTAGCATGATGCCTCCAGCTTTGTTCTTTTTGCTTAGGATTGTCTTGGCAATGTGGGTCCTTTTTTGGTTCCATATGAACTTTAAAGTAGTTTTCTCCAATTCTGGTAGCTTGATTGGGATGGCATTGAATCTATAAATTACCTTGGGCAGTATGGCCATTTTCACAATACTGATTCTTCCTATCCATGAGCATGGAATGTTCTTCCATTTGTTTGTGTCCTCTTTTATTTCATTGAGCAGTGTTTTGTAGTTCTCTTTGAAGAGGTCCTTCACTTTCCTTGTAAGTTGGATTCCTAGGTATTTTATTCTCTTTGTAGCAACTGTGAATGGGAGTTCACCTGTGATTTGGCTATTTGTCTGTTATTGGTGTATAGGAATGCTTGTGATTTTTGCACATTGATTTTGTATCCTGAGACTTTGCTGAAGTTGCTTATCAGCTTAAGGAGTTTTTGGGCTGAGACGATGGAGTTTTCTAAATATACAATCATTGTAATCTGCAAACAGGGACAATTTGACTTCCTGTTTTCCTAATTGAACACCCTTTATTTCTTTCTCTTGCCTGATTGCCCTAGCCAGAACTTCCAACACTATGTTGAATAGGAGTGGTGAGAGAGAGCATCCCTGTCTTGTGCCAGTTTTCAAAGGAAATAGTTCCAGTTTTTGCCCATTCAGTATGATATTGGCTGTGGGTTTGTCATAAATAGCTCTTATTATTTTGAGATATGTTCCATCAATACCTAGTTTATTGAGAGTTTTTAGCATGAAGGGCTGTTGAATTTTGTCAAAGGCCTTTTCTGCATATATTGAGATAATCATGCGGTTTTTGTCTTTGGTTATGTTTGTGTGATGGATTACGTTTATTGATTTGTGTATTTGTATATGATTTGTGTATGTGTATGTTCATCCCAGTGATGAAGCCACCTTGATTGTGGTGGATAAGCTTTTTGATATGCTGCTGGATTTGGTTTGCCAGTATTTTATTGAGTATTTTCGCATCAACGTTCATCAGGGATATTGGTCTAAAATTCTCTTTTTTGGTTGTGTCTCTGTCAGGCTTTGGTGTCAGGATGATGCTGGCCTCATAAAATGAGTTAGGGAGGATTCCTTCTTTTTCTATTGATTGGAATAGTTCCAGAAGGAATGGTATCAGCTCCTCTTCGTACCTCCGGTAGAATTCACCTGTGAATCTATCCGGTCCAGGACTTTTTTCGTTGGTAGGCTATTAATTATTGCCTCAATTTCAGAGCCTGTTATTGGTCTATTCAGAGATTCAACTTCTTCCTGGTTTACTCTTCGGAGGATGTATGTGTCCAGGAATTTATCCATTTCTTCTAGATTTTCTAGTTTATTTGCTTATAGGTGTTTATAGTATTCTCTGATGGTAGTTTGTATTTCTGTGGGATTGGTGGTGATATCCCCTTTATCAATTTATTGCATCTATTTGATTATTCTATCTTCTTTATTAGTCTTGCTAGTGGTCTATCAATTTTGTTGATATTTTCAAAAAACCAACTCCTGGATTCATTTATTTTTTGAAGGGTTTTTATGTCTCTATCTTCTTCAGTTCTGCTCTGATCTTAGTTATTTCTTGCCTTCTGCTAGCTTTTGAATTTGTTTGCTCTTGCTTCTCTAATTCTTTTAATTGTGATGTTAGGGTGTCAATTTTAGATCTTTCCTGCTTTCTAGTGTGGGCATTTAGTGCTATAAATTTCCCTCTACACACTGCTTTAAATGTGTCCCAGAGATTCTGGTATGTTGTGTCTTTGTTCTCATTGGTTTCAAAGAACATCTTTATTTCTGCCTTCCTTTCGTTATTTACCCAGTAATCATTCAGAAGCAGGTTGTTCAGTTTCCATGTAGTTGTATGGTTTTGAGTGAGTTTCTTAATGCTGAGTTCTAATTTGATTGTACTGTGGTCTGAGAGACAGTTTTTTGTGATTTCTGTTCTTTCACATTTGGTGAGGAGTGCTTTACTTCCAACTATGTGGTCAGTTTTGGAATAAGTGTGATGTGATGCTGAGAAGAATGTATATTCTGTTGATTTGGGGTGGAGAGTTCTGTAGATGTCTATTAGGTCTGCTTGGTGCAGAGCTGAGTTCAAGTCCTGAATATCCTTGTTAACCTTCTGTCTAATATTGACAGTTGGGTGTTAAAGTCTCCCATTATTATTGTGTGGGAATCTAAGTCTCTTTGTAGGTCTCTAAGAACTTGCTTTATGAATATGGGTGCTCCTGTATTGGGTGCATACATATTTAGGATAGTTAGCTCTTCTTGTTGAATTGGTCCCTTTACCATTATGTAATGGCCTTCTTTGTCTCTTTTGATCTTTGTTGGTTTAAAGTGTGTTTTATCAGAGATTAAGATTGCAACCCTGGTTTTTTTTTTTTTTTTTTTTTTTTTTTCCTTTCCAGTTGCTTGGTAGATCTTCTCCCATCCCTTTATTTTGAGCCTATGTGAGATGGGTCTCCTGAATACAGCACACTGATGGGTCTTGACTCTTTATCCAATTTGCCAGTCTGTTAGACACTGTGTTCTTTATGGGGCTAATAAGACCTATGTCCCTGCTAGGGAAAAAGAAATTCTGACTAAAGCCGCTCTCTCTAATTAACTGTGTCGATTGTTTGTACACTAGGATGAAATTTGGTCTCAGGATGGAACATTTGTGTGATATTTGTATTCCATTAACTTTTAAATCCAAGGTTATCTTCATAGAAAAATTACAAATTTCCATCAATATGTGATATTTACATATTTTTCAAAGGTTTAAAATAAACTTGAAGAGAACAGCACTTAAATGATAATGACATTAATTTGTTTCAGAAAATTACAGAAGTAGATCTGCAATAATGAAGGAAAAACAATCAGTAAGAACCAAAACTATATGAACTATAGCATGGAATTTTTAATGTAAGGAAAAAACTGTTTAAAAAACAACTGTAATTTATTTCTGTGCTAACAACTTCTTGACAGGTTAACTTTAGATAATTTAGATAATGCCAAGAGCATTACCTTTTATGTATACTGTGTTATAAAGTTTGGAAGGAGAAAATGTAAAGGATGGATGTTTGGAAGATGTGGTTCAGTACTTCTGAAATACAACTGTCTATTATAACTACCTGGAAAGTTTTTGTTAAATTCAGAAATTCTATTTTAAGTGGGGTGGGGGGTGATTTTTAAAAAACTCCCCAAGCGATTCTAGTGTACAGTCAGCTTTAGTTGAATCTAAAGACAGACCAAAAACTCTACCAGGGATCATCCACTCTAGGCCTGGACCCCAGAGCTCCAGTCTAAATCTGAGACTAATTATCATATTTCATGATTCTAAGATGTGTTCCATAGCGTCTGCTCACCTCTGCCAAATGTGTCTCTGAAACTGGGACATGGTCAGCCGAGGCAGACTCTCAGACAGCCTGAGCAGGTGCATCATCACCTGCAGCCAGAGTGACAGCAGGTTGGAGGAAATTGCTGGGGCTAGTGATTTTCTCCTTTAAGAAATGCAGCGTCACTCTCACTTACCATACATAGGTATGCACAAGAGTAATATATGAGAAAATCTGTCTAAATAAATCTAGAAGAATTTTCAAAAAATATAAATAATTCTTAGTGAGAAGAAAACTTTGAGTTATAGTTTAATTGGTAACAATTTTGCCTCCTTTCTTTGTGGCATACAGTGTAATCAGTGGTATCTTAGATTTGATGAAATATGGTAATAATCATCTAGTGTTACAATAAATGTATTTTTAAAAGAAAGAAACCACTATTGATTATAAATGGGCAATAATGACAACAAATCCTTACTTTTTCTCACCTTTCTCCCTTTGATAACTAGATACTTAGTTTTTTGAAAATTAGCTTCTTCTTTCTCTCATGACAAAGTTATCAATGCACTCCAATCAATATTGAGCCGTCTAGTCAGGTAGTTGTTTTTTCCAGTCCTGCTTTTAACATCCATTGTCAATACTGATTTTAAGCAGAGTCATTAGCTGCCTTTATGGTATGACATGAAGGGTGCTGAGAAGCTCTTCCTGGACAAACACACTATCTTTCATCAATGCCCAGACTTTAATTGATAGAAATTTTTTTGCTTTGGGTTATTATCATTGGATATTGTTCAATACATGCCTGATAGATGTAGTACATTAAACACCTCTTTCCCCACTAATAATTCAGTAAATTAGTTAATTACAGCATTTTAAGTGTGTGGTTATATGAGGATAGTATTTGATACAGAAGGAAAAAGAAGAAAGAGTAGAGAGATATGTCCAAGGCAGTGGTGTGTTGGTATATGATTAACAATGGGCTAGACTCCAGGAAGGAAAAAGCCCTGATGTGTAGCACTTGCCACTTTCCGTGGTGTAAATATCTCCACCATTATTGATTTCAAGCTACCAGCCTCCTGTTACTGAATGTGAAGCTGAGAAGTTGAGAGCAGAAGCAAAGGAAAACCTGGGTAAATTCTTTGAACAAACAAAGATAGTAGGGGGCAGATGAGAGAAGAAAAGACTCTGTGGCTTCCTCGGGTTTATGGAGGGTAGCAATGTTAAAAGGATGTACCTCCTGATTCAGGATGGATCCTTAATCTACTCCTATTTCCCAGTTTTTCAAGTATAATGGAACAGAATTGTAGTCACACCCTTTTTAATTTTTTTTAATTAAAAATTTATGGGGTGATTTTATGACTTTATAGTTCAATCAAGATTGGTTTATTTCTCCAACTAACATCTGTAGAATCAAGCTGAAATCTGTGTATCTTGGATGTTCAGCTAACTCTATGCACATGGAAGACATACACATTTTTGGCCTTTGATTTAATAAATTAGAAGATCCTCATATTTATGGTCGTCTTGAATATGTGTGTACACACACACACACACACACACACATATATTCCTCATTATTTGTGGATAAAAGTAAGAAGCCCAATTAAAATTACATGCAAAGAAAAATATTTTGTTATTTTAATTTTGTTATTGGTTATTCTTTAAAAGAGAAAATCTCTCTGGAAAGGAATCATTGGGAGCATTGTGTGGTTCTAAACATTTCACAGTTTTGAGAAAAATAATGAAACAGTACTTGAAATAGGCATTTTAGGCTTTAAAGAAAGAATAAACTTTTCCTAGAAAGAGACGTAGGTTAAAGGCTTCCTTTGGGAATTTTTTCCCTTCTAATTAGTTATGTGTTGATGTTATGTGTCTCATGTTAATTACTTAATTTTTCCCCTGAGATCAAGAACTCAGTCATCAAAAATCAGGATGCTTTGCTCAGGAAGAAATTGAAATAATTTTGTTTATAATGATATGGTGGATATAAAAGATGTAATGAAATAGAAATCTTAAGTAGGAGATGTAGAGAAGTATAATATAATCTCTTTACCATTTTTAAGCAAAAAAGGAATTTTTCAATCTACAAATTTATAATTCTACAGGACACTCACATATGGGCTCAGATTCAGAAGAGTAATTGTCAGGTTTTTCTCACTTAATACTTTTCCCCCTCTTACTTACTCTCCTCCTCTTTCCCAGACCATAAGGACCTCCGTCTCAGGAGAGGCTCATGGATGGCCAGTAAATGAATGCTCTTCTGAACTTTTGCTTTAACTGTATGGATCTGTTTATGGAACTCTCATTTGGGGATTGTAGCCTATAAAATGTTTGTTGAACTTGGAACAATGTCAAGATTTTCGATGGGTCTCAAAAATAATTGTATTAGTTTCCCCTACCCCCTTGTTTTTTGTGTTTTAAACAAAAATCTCATGCCCCTACAGCTATTTAAAGGAAAAATAAACAAACAAAAGCAAACAAATCCCAGATTTGGTACCTGAAATAAAAATTCTGGAAGATTTTCTAATTTGCAGGTTGTATATCTTAGTTGAGCAAATCTTAGCTTAGCTAATCAAGTGCAGAAAATTGGACTAGAATTATAACTGAAGATAGTTTATAAATAAATAACACTGATAGTATCAGAGACAGATGGATATCTTTCTCTAAATATATCCTCTAAGGATAAATTTAAATATATTTGTACACATATATATTTCCAGTCATATGAGTATTTTTCTAAGAAATATTCTCATTGATTAGTTTTTAGCAAGCATTCCATAGCCTTGATTTACAAACAGTGTGACTTCCTTGTTCTCCATTTGCTATTTTTTGCCATTTGTATCCTAAATTTAAATAAGTTATTTGTAACTATATGAATATGCATGCTTTATGACAGTGAAGCAAAAGCTTCCACATGCTGGCTGACTTTTAAACTCCCAAGGTTTCCTGGCACTATAGTGGGTGAGAAATACCCAAACTTCACAGAAAAGGGCAAAGTTGAATATTTGCATTTACTTTTTTGAGCCAGGGTTGGTATTTTATATTTTTCTTTCTTCCCAGGCCACCTCTTACTGTTTTCTGTAGTTAATAGCCATCTCAGCCACAAGGTCCATATGCCTCCAAAGTGTTTATGGGGCACCTGCACCTGAGAATTTGATAAGGAATTCCTGCTGTGATAAAAAGTGCTCTTAGGTCAAATGTGTAGTGGTAAAATTAATTGTTTTGAGACTGTGTGTCTCAAGCCATCTATAAAAGTTGTATTATTTACTGCCTAGGATACCACCTGTGTAATGCAGCTGTCTCAACCATTTTGTGCACACATACACACCCACACACACATACACAGAAAGAAAGAGAAAGGGAGGAAGAAAGAAATTATATTCAAGGGGTGGTTTTATTTGGGTTAAAGCCATACTCTATAGAGGTTTTGTTTTTCACCTAATTGAAAACATCTACAATACTCCTGCCAAAGAACCCCGAACGCAGGCCAACCTGGAGATGGCGGCCTTCCGGTCTCCAAACCATGAATCATTGATGGTCTTGCCTCAAATCTAGGCCCAAGTATAAGGTTCTGCTTATCAAACAAAAATAGTAGCAAACAACAGAATCACTGATGTGACAGCTACTTGATTCTCAGCCAAAGAATTGTCATTAGGCTTTTAGTCCCCAAATGATTCGTGGAAATAGCTGAAGTGAGGCTAATTTTAAATATCTCAGGGAGCTCAGTGAAAGGTCTTTCCTACTTGTACTCCCTGGTGCATGCTTTATATGGCCATTTGACATTTTCTTGCCCTCTAGACCCCACCTCCATTTGTTAAAATAGATTCAGCAATGACAAAGCCCTGTTTGGTTAATGTATCACTGTTACTTTATCAGTCTCAGTTAATTTACCTCTGAGGTCAAGTTTCTTTCACAGGACACAAATAAGGAGAGCAAAGATCATTCTGAGGCTAAAAGAAAGGAGACTGAGGGGCCTGGCATGGTGGCTCATGCCTGTAATGCTCGCACTTTGGGAAGCTGAGATGGGCAGATCACCTGAGGTCAGGAATTTGAGACCAGCCTGGCCAACATGGTGAAACCCTGTCTCTACTAAAAATACACACATAAAAAAATTAGCTGGGTGTGGTGGTGGGCACCTGTAATCCCAACTACTTGGGAGGCTGAGGCAGGAGAATCACTTGAACCCGGCAGGCTGAGGTTGCAGTGAGCTGAGATCACGCCACTGCAACAGAGTGAGTGACTCAAAAAAGAAAAAAAAAAAAAGGGAAGAGGCTGCTGATTTTTTTAGCTTAGATCAGGGAGGGCTTGGTGAACTACAGCCACAGGACAAACCCTATCCTTTGCCTATTTTTCTAAATAAAGTTTTATTGGAAGACAGCTGTGCTCATTTAGTAACATAGTACCTATAGCTGGTTTCACACTACAACACTATAAGAGCAGAGTTGAGAAATTGCGACAGAGCTAACGCAGTTCACGAAACCAAAGATGTTTACCTTCTGGGCCACAATACAAAGTGCCAACCCCTGACCACTAGAGGTTAGTGTTTAAGGACTTTCCTGGGTTTTGCTATCAAGCAAGTAAGTGGCCAAGACCCCTGAGCCTGTGGAATGAAGCATTAAACAAAACTCCTGTAAATGATGACAGCAGGACAAATTTGGCCTTTGCACACATCAGTGGTGAGCTGTCTGTCGAAACTCACAAACCTGGAGGTACAGCTGACCCTTGAACGACACAGGTTTGAACTGCACAGGTCTATCTATATATGAATTTTTTCAAGAAATATATTGAGAAAATTTTTGGAGATTTGTGAGAATTTGAAAAAACTTGCAAACCACGTAATATGGAAATATTGAAAACATTAAGAAAAAGGTATGTTATGAATGCATGAAATATATATATAGCTACTAGTCTTCTTCTGTGATTTACTACCATAAAATACACATGAATCTATTTTAAAAAGTTAAAATTTATCAAAATGTATACACACAAACATGAACCATACATGGAACCATTTTCAGTTGAGAGAAATGCAAACAAAAGTTAAAATGCACTATGAAATCATAACTGCATAAAAGTTACTGTAGTATACATTATACCACTGTAATAATTTCCTAGCCACCTCCTGTTGCTACTGCAGTGAGCTTAAGTGTTATGAGTATCTGCTTACAACATCATGTGATGCTAATTATCTCTGAGTGAGCAGCACATCTCTTCAGTAAATTGCATATCCCAGTAAAAAATGATTTCTGAAGTTTCTTGCGTATTTTTCACTGTGTTTAATGCAATACCATAAACATTGAATAACACCATGAGACCCATACGAACTGCCGCTAGTGATGCTGGAAGTGCTCCCAAGAAGCAGAGAAAAGTCATAGCATTACAAGAAAAAGTTGAATTGCTTGATACGTACTGTAGATTGAGGACTGCAGCTACGGTTGCCTGCCATTTCAGACATGATTAAACTTTCAGACATGACTTAAACTTTCCATATCAATAGACCCAGTACAGTATCGTAAGGGTATTTTCTCTTCTTTATGACTTTTTAAATAACACTTTATTTTCCCTAGCTTACTTTAAGAATACAATGCATAATATGGTGTTATAAAATATAACATGTAAATATATGTAAATTGGTTGTGTATGCTATGGTAAGGCTTTTTGTAGGCTATTAGTAGTTAAGTTTTTGGAGAGCCAAAAGATACAGTATTGTTTTTCTTTTTTTTTGAGACAGAGTCCTTGTCTGTCACCCAGGCTGGAGTGCAGTGGCGCGATCTCAGCTCACTGCGCCTCTGCCTCCCGGGTTCAAGCGATATACACAGATTTTTTTTATTGTGCGTATGGTCAGTGTTCCTAACCCCAGAGATTTTCAAGGTTCAACTGTATCTAAATGTGGAGAGGATAATTTTGGTGAAATTTTCTAAACATCATTACAAAGAACATTAGTGCCATATAAAAGATTAATAATTTCATGAAAAAGTGATTACCTAGGGGAAATACATTTATTATATGCTTGGGCTAAGCAAAGTTGGAGAATTTTCTTCACTCTAAGTCTTATTATTCACTAATGTATAATTATAATTATCCACTGATGTATAATTATAATTTAGTAATGTGGAACATAAGAGGAGTATAATGTGCATGTTACAGTATTTCTCAATCTTACTTAACCATAGAAACATATTCTTTTGGATCATCTAGAAATATCTTATGGGCTACATCTTGTCATGGAATACTAGCTAGAAATCCTCGCCAGGGTCTCAGCACACCTGAAATCTGTTTCCTTTTTTCAATATTAATTGCTCCAGTTCTCTTTCCAGCTGGCAATGTTGATATTTGCTGGGTACACAACAGTACAGCCTGTCCAGTTGTTAAATGTCTTGAAATACTTCTGTACCAGTTGGCAAACAATAACTTCTCTGAACCCTTAAATGCACCCTATATCCCTGGCTAGCCTGGTTTCTCTGCTGAGATCTTCCAGACCTCTGCACATTCTAATAAAGCTTATCACTTGGCAGGGGTGTGGAGATGTGAGGAAGAGGTTCAGGACTATGCTCCAGCACTACCAGAGCGTGTGTCCTGTCTGGTCACTGCTCATACCCTATAGGTTTTTAAATATTTTGGATGAAACTCTCCAAATTCTAGGATGAGTGCATCTATTTTCTAGCCCACTGTAAGTGTCTTGCCTGTAATGATATAGACGCCACAGCATCACTGAAGCCAAACAGATTATGTGGCACAACAAGTTTAGAAACATCAGGACTATTGTACAAGTGCAAATGGGGAATTAGAAGTTTAGAGCAATGGCCTGAATTCTCACATCAGCACCTTATCTCTCCCAGCTGAGTAAATATAGCTTAATGCAAGTGACTAGTGAAGATATCAGGTATACCTTGGGTATTCTCTAAAAGGCAATAAAAAAGAGAAAAGGTTGATATTTCAATGACTATTAGTAACAAATGTATGATGCATTTGAGAAGTATTTGATCCATATTAATATGTTAAGAAGTGTTGGTCTAATGGGGGACTCAAATAGTCATGGTAATTTGATGGATAAATGCTGTGATGGGGAGAAGCACAGGGCTGAGCACCTCAACTGGACTTGGGCAGGGCAAATTAACCATGAAATATTTTTTGGAGGAGGAGACATGTGAGCCAACTCTGAAATTATGAGCTTGTTAGGATAGGAAGGGGAATGGAAGAGAGAGTTTCTGATAGAGGGAACAGGGTATTCTGACTTCAGCTTTGCTTCTCATGTTTTTTCCTCTTGAATTCCTATCTCAGAACTCAGCTCAGATTATTATGTTTGTATACTTGTCTTACCTCTTCTATTAGAGACACTATGACTTTGTTGAGGGAAGAGTCTTGATCATCTTTTTATACATTCACCTTGTCCATTATATAAGCTTAAAATGAATTTGTAAAATTAAGTTGGGAAAAGTGTATGTTTGTATTATTTAGGTTCTCCAGAGAAACAGAATAGGAAGACGGCTGAATAGAAGCCATCATCGCTAGTCCCTCACAACAGGAATACTAATTGAATAACTACCAGGACAAAAAGACACACTTTCATAAGAACCAAAAAATCAGGTGAGCAATCACAGTACCCAATTTTAACTTCGTATCACTGAAAGAGGCAGTGAAGAGGGTGGGAAAAGCAGTCTTTAATCACCAGGGCCATTCCTTTCCTATCCCCTGGCAGTGGCTGTATGTCATGGTGAATCTGTGTGCTTGAGGAAGTGAGGGCACAGTGACTGTAGGACCCTGCATTGAACTCAGTGCTACCCTGTCACAGTGGAAAACAAAACTGCAGTAAACTCAACCAACACCCATCCACAGAGGGAGCACTTAGACCAGCCCTAGCCAGAGGGAAGTTGCCCATCCCAGTGGTCAGAACTTGAGTTCCAGCAAGCCTTTCCAGAGTGGGCTAACATGCTCTGGGGTCCTAAATAAACCCAGTCCTAAATGGCTACAAGGACTGCAATTCCTAGGCAAGTCCTAGTGCTGTACTGGGCTCAAAGACAGTGGATGTGGACAGCAACTGGGGTGGCTAAGGAAGTACTTGTGTCACTTTCCCTCAACCACGGGCAGTGCAGCTCACAGTTACAAAAGTAATTCCTTCCTTCTGTTTGAGGAGAGGAGAGGGAAGAGGAAAGAGGACTTTGTCTTGCTTCTTGGATACAAGATCAGCTGCAGCAGGATAGGGCACTAGGAAGAGTTTTGAGGACCCCACCCCAGGTCCCAGCTCTGAAATAACATATCTAGAACACCCTGGGCCAGAAAAGAACCTGCTGCCTTGAAAGGAGGGCTCCAGTTCTGGTGGTGTTCATCACCTGCTGACTGAAGAGCCCCTGGGCCCTGAAAAAACATCACCAATCCCAAGGTAATATGCAATGGGCCTTGGTTGGCACTCTGAGATGTGCTGGCTGCAGGTGTCAGCTCAGCCACAATGGGGTAGGGCACCAAATGGGCTCTTAGGGTCCCTGATTCCAGGCTTTGGATATTGGACAGCATTTCTGGACCTTCCCTGGGCCCAAAGAATGCCCGCTATCCTGAAGGATGAGTCCCAGGCCTGGCAGCACTCACCACAAGCTGACTAAAGAGCCCCTGGGCCATAAGGGAACATCAGCAGTAGCCTGGCAGTACCCACTCTGGGTCTGTGGTGGTGGTTATGGCCATGATGGGGACTCCTCTGCCTATGAAAAAGGGAGGGAAGAGTGGGAAGGACCTTGTCTCATGGCTTCAGTGCCAGTTTCGCTGCAATGGAATAGAGCACCAGGTAGATTCCTAGGGTTTTTAACTCCAGTCTCTGGCTGCTGCATGGCATCTTTGGACCTGCCCAGGGCTTGGGGAATCTTGCCATTCTGAAGGGAAGAACACGGCCTGGCTGGCTTAGCCACCTACTGATTATAGAACCCAAGGGTTTAAGCGAACGTAGGTGGTAGCCAATTAGTGGTTACACTGGGCCTTGGGTGAGACCTGGTGCTGTGCTGGCTTCAGGTCTGACTCAGTGCAGTCCCAGTGGTGGTGGACACAGGAGTGCTTGTGTCCCCCTACTCCCAGCTCCAGGTGACTCAGCACAGAGAGACTCTGCTTGTTTGCAAGAAATTAAGGGAAGAGAACAAGAGTCTCTGCCTGGTAAACCAAAGAATTCTCTTTTATCCAAGACCACCAAGATGTCACCTATATAAGTCTGCAGGAACCACAGCATTACTAGGCTTGGTGTTCCTCTAATGCAGATACAGGTTAGATCACAACACCCACAACTCTTTGAATACCTGGAAAGTCTTCCCAAGAAAGATGGGTACAAACAAGCCCAGACTGTGAAGACTGCAATAAATTCCTAACTTTACAATGTCCAGACACCAAGGAACATCTACAAGCATTTAAAACATCCAGGAAAACATGACCTCACCAAATGAACGAAATAAGGCACAAGAGATCAATACAGGAGAAACAGAGATATATGAGATTTCAGACAGAGAATTCAAAACACCTACTTTGAGGGAACTCAAAGAAATTCAAGATAACATAGAGAAGGAATTCAGAATTCTATCAGGTAAATTTAACAAGGAGATTGAAATAATTAAAAAGAATCAAGCAGAAATTCTGGATTTGAAAAATGGAGTGAACATACTGAAGAATGCATCAGAGTCTCCTAATAGTAGGATTGAAAAGCAGAAGAAAGGATTAGTGAGACTGAAGATAAACTGTTTGAAAATACATGGTCAGAGGAGACAATAATAAAAAAAAAAAGAATAGAAAAGAATGAAGCATGCCTACAAGATATGGAAAACAGCCTCAAAAGGGCGAGTCTAAGAGTTACTAGCCTTAAAGAGGAGGTAGAGAAAGATATAGGGGTAGAAAGTTTATCCAATTGATAATAACAGAGAACTTCCCAAACCTAGAGAAAGATACCAATATTGAAGGACAAGAAGGTTATAGAACACCAACCAGATTTAACCCAAAGAAGACTATTTCAAGTCATTTAATAATCAGACTCCCAGAGGTCAAAGGTAAAGAAAGGAACCTAAAAGTAACAAGAGAAAATAAATAAATAACATACAATGGTGCTCCAACACAAAAGGCAGGAGACTTTTCACTGGAAACCCTACAGGCCAGAAGAGAGTGGCATGACATATTTAAAGTGCTGAAGAAAAAAATCTTACCCTAGAACAGTACATCTAGTGAGAAATCTAGTGGAAAATATCCTTCAAACCTGAAGGAGAAATAAAGACTTTCCAAACAAGCAAAAGTTGAGGGATTTCATCAATGCCAGGCCTATCTTGCAATACATTCTAAAGTGAGCACTTCAATCGAAAAGAAAAGGATGTTAATGAACAACAAACATCTGGAAGTGCAAAACTCACTGGTAATAGTATGTACCCACAAAAACATAGAATATTATAACACTGTAACTGTGCTGTATAAACTACCCTTATCTTAAATAGACTAAACAACTAAACAATGAACCAATCAGAAATAATAAGTACAACTTTTCAAGACATAGTCAATACATTAAGAAATAAATAGAAACAACAAAAAGTACAAAAGTAGGGGGATGAGGTTAACATGTACAGTTTTTATTAGTTTTCTCTTTGCTTGTTTATTCAGTGTTTTCTTCGGTTTCAAATAATGAGCTATAAGATAATATTTGCAAGCCTCATAGTAACCTCAAATCAGAAAACATACAACAAATACACAAAAAGTAAAAAGCAAGAAATTAAATCATACCACCAGAGAAAATGACCTTCACTAAAAGAAAGAAGGGGAGGAAAAGAATACCACAGAATAACCAGAATACAAAAACAAAATGGCAGGAGTAAGTCTGTACTTATCAATAATAACATTGAATGTAAATTGACTAAATTCTCCAATAAAATTACAATAAAGTGATTAAATGATTAAATGGATAAATAAACAAGACCCAGTGATCTGTTGCCTATAAGAAACACACTTCACCTACAAAGACATGCATAGAATGAAAATAAAGGGATGGAAAAAGATACTCTGTGTCAATGGAAACCAAAAAAGAATGGGAGTCACTATACTCACATTAGACAAAAGAGATTTCAACTATGAGAAGAGACAAAGAGTTTATTGTATCATGATAAAGGGGTCAATTTGGAAAGATGACAGAACAATTGTAAATATATATGCTCCCAATACTGGCACGCCAGGATATATAAGGGAAATATATTTAGAGCTAAACAGAGAGATAAGTCCCAATACAATAATAGCTGAAGACTTCAAGACCCCACTTTTAGCACTGGAAATATCTTTCAGATAGAAAATCAACAACAAAAAAAATCAGACTTAATCTGTACTATTGACCTCATAAATGTTACAGAACATTTCATCCAATGGCTGCAGAAAGCACATTCTTTTTCTCAGCACGTGAAGTATTCTCAAGGATACACCATATTTTAGGTCACAAAACAATTTTAAAACATTCAAAAAAATTAAAATAATATCAAACATCTTCTCTGACCACAGTGGAACAAAACTAGAAGTCAATAACAGAGAAATTTTGGAAACTATACAAACACATGGAAATTAAACAATGTGTACCTGAATGACCAGTAGGTCAATGAAGAAATTATAAAGGAAATTGAAAACTTTCTTGAAACAAATGATAACAGAAACACAACATACCAAAACCTATGGGATACAATGAAGGCAATACTAAGAAGTTTATAGCTATAAGCACCTACATCAAAAAAGAAGAAAAACTTTGAATAAATAGCTTATCAATATGTCTTAAAGAACTGGAAAAGCAAGTGCAAACTGAAACAAAAATTAGTAGATTAAAAGAAATAATAAAGATTAGAGTAGAAATAAATGAATTTGAAAAGAAGAAAACAGTACAAAAATCAACAAAATGAAAAGGTTTCTTAAAAAGGTAAACAAAATTGACAAACCTTTAGGCAGACTAACAAAGAGAAAAAGAGGGAAAACCCAAACAAATAAAATTAGAGATGAAAAAGGAGACATTACAACTGATACCGCAGAAATTCAAAGGATCATTAGTGGCTACTATAAGTAACTATATGCCAATAAATTGGAAAATCTAGAAGAAATAGCTGAATTCCTAGACACATATAACCTACCAATGTTGAACCATGATGAAATCCAAAACCTGAACAGACCAATAACAGGTAATGAAATGGAAGCTGTATTAAAAAGTCTAGCAGCTAAGGAAAGCCAAGGATCTGACGGCGTCACTGCTGAATTCTGCCACACATTTAAAGAAGAATTAATACCAGTTATACTGAAACTATTAAAAAAATAGAGGAGGGGGTAATACTTCAAAACTCATCCTATGAGGGTAGTATTACCCTGAAACAAACAAACAAACAAACAAAAACTTCAGAAAAAGAAAACTACAGGCCAATATCCCTGAAGAATATTGATGCAAAAATACTCAACAAAGTACTAGCAAACCAAATTTGGTAACACATTAAAAAGATCATTCATCACAACGAAGTGGGATTAATCCCAGAGGTACAAGGATGGTTCAACATATGCTAATCAATTAATGTGATACATCATGTCAACAGAATGAATGACATAAACCATATGATCATTTTAGTTGATGCTGAAAAGGCATTTGATAAAATTCAACATTCTTTCATGATAAAAATTCTCAAAAAAATTGTATATAGAAGGAATATACCTCAACATAATAAAAACCATATATGATAGACCCATAGCTAGTATCATACTGAATGGGGGAAATCTGAAAGCTTTCCTCTAAAATCTGGAACATAACAAGGATGCTTGCTTTCATCAGTACTGTGTTTTTTTTAACACAATACTGGAAATCCTAGCTAGAGAAATCATACAGGAGAAAGAAACAAAGGGCATCCAAACTGGAAGGAAGAAGTCAAATTATCCTTGTTTGCAGATGACATGATTTGATATTTGGAAAAACCTAAAGACTCTACCAATAAAACTATTAGAACTGATAAATTCAGTAAAGTTGTAGGATACAAAATCAACATGCTAAAATCAGTAGCATTCTTGTGTGGTAACAGCAAACCATTTGAAAAAGAAATCAAGAAAGTAATTCCATTTACAAGAACTACAAATAAAATTAAATACCTAGGAATTAACTTAACCAAAGAAGTGAAAGATTTCTGCAATGAAAACTGTGAAACATTGGTGAAAGAAATGAAAAGGACACCAAAAATATGGAAAGATATTTTGTGTTTACAGAATGGAAAATCAATATTGTGAAAACGTTCATACTACCCAAAGCAATGTACAGATTCAATGGAATCCCTGTTAAAATACCAATGACATTCTTCACAGAAATAGAAAAAAAAAAAAAAAAAACACCCTAAAATTTATATGGAACCACAAAAGACCTAGAATAGTCAGAGCTATCCTGAGCATAAAGAACAAACAGGAGAAATCGAGAAATCACACCACTTGACTTTTTCTTTTTCTTTATTTTTCTTTGTTTTTTTTTGAGACAGAGTCTCTCTTTGTCACCCAGGCTGGAGTGCAATGACATGGTCTCAGCTCACTGCAACCTCTGCCTCCCGGGTTCAAGCAATTCTCCTGCCTCAGCCTCCCAAGTAGCTGGGATTACAGGCACCCGCTACCGTGCCTGGCTAATTTTTGTAATTTTAGTAGAGATGGGGTTTCACCATGTTGGCCAGGCTGGTCTTGAACTCCTGATCTCGTGATCCACCCACTTCAGCCTCCCAAAATGCTGGGATTACAGGCATGAGCCACCATGCCCGGCCCACATTACCTGACTTTAAATTACAATACAGAGTTATAGTAACCAAAACAGCATGGTACCAGCATAAAGACAGATACATAGATCAGTGGAACAGAATGGAGATCCCAGAGATAAATCCATACATCTAGAGTGAACTCATTTTTGACAAAGGTGCCAAGAACATATATTGGAGAAAACATAGTCTCTTCAACAAATGGTGCTGGGAAAACTAGACTTCCATATGCAGAAGAACGAAACTAGACCCCTATCTTTTGCCATGTACAAAAATCAAATCAAAATGGATTAAAGGCTTAAATTGAAGACCTCAGACTATGAAACTATATTAAGGGAACACTGAGGAAACTACAGGACATTGGACTGGACAAAGATTTCTTGAATATTACTTCACAAACACAGGTGACCAAAGCAAAAATAGACAAGTGGTATCACATCAAGTTAAAAAGCTTCTGCACAGCAAAGGAGACAATCAACAAAAGCAAGAGATGACCCACCAAATGGGAGAAAATATTTGCAAACTACCCATCTCACAAGGGATTAATAACCAGAATATATAAAGAGCTCAAACAACTATATAGACAAATATTTAATAATCTGATTTTAAAACGGGCAAAAGATATGAATAGATATTTCCAAAAGAAGACATACAAATGGCCAACAGGTATATGAAAAGGAGCTCAACATTACTGATCATCAGAGAAATGCAAATTCAAAACTACTCCAGTTAGAATGGCTTTTATCTAAAAGACAGTCAATAAAAAATGCTGGTGAGGATATGGAGAAAAGGGAACCCTTGCACACTGTTGGTGGGAATGTAAATTAGTACAACCACTATGGAGATCAGTTTGGAGGTTCCTCAAAAAGTGAAAAATAGAGCTATCATACTATTCAGCAATCCCACTTCCAGGTAGATACCCCAAATAAAGGAAATCAGTGTATCAAAGTGGTATCTGCACTCCCATATTTATTGCAGCACTATTCACAATATCCAAGATTTGGAACCAACTCAAGTGTTCACCAACAGACAAACAGATAAACACAATGTGGTATATACACACAATGGAATACCATTCAACTGTAAAAACAATGAGATCTTGTCATGTGCAATAACATGTATGGAACTGGAGATCATTATGTTCAGTGAAATAAGCCAGGCACAGAAAGACAAACTTTGCGTGTTTTCACTTATTTGTGGGTGCAAAAAATTTAAACAATTGAACGCGTGGAGATAGAGAGTAAAAGGATGGTTACCAGAGGCTAGGAAGGTTAATTGGGAGGTTGGGAGGAAGTGGAGATGGTTAATGAGTACAAAAAATAATTAGAAAGAATAAATAAAAACTAATATTTGATAGCACAACAGGGTGACTATAGTCAATAATAATTTAATTGTAAATTTAAACATTATGGAAAGAGTATAATTGGATTGTTTGTAACACAAAGGATAAGTGCTTGAGGTGATGGGTACTCCATGTACCCTCATGTGATTACTGTGCATTGCGTGCTTGTATCGAAACATCTCATGTACTCCATAAATATGTATATCTACTATGTACCCATGAAAAATTAAAAAAAGAAAAGGATTTATTTATTTATTTAGAGACAGCGTCTTGCTCTGTCATCCAGGCTGGAGTGTAGTGGTGCCATCATGGTTCACTGCAGCCTCAATCTCCCAGGCTCATTCAACCCACCCATGTTAGCCTCCTGAGTAACTGTAAGTACAGACTTGTACCACCATGCCCCGTTAATTTTTGTGTGTTTTTTTTCTTTTTGTAGAAATGGGGTTTCACCATGTTGCCCAGACTGGTCTTGAGCTTCTAGGCTCAAGCGATCCGCCTACATTGGCCTCCCAAAGTTCTGGGATTACATGCATGAGCCACCATGCCTGGCCTGATTTTATTGTATTTATTTACTACTTGAAAAAAAATCTCCATCAATTGCTTTGGGAGACCCAGCTTATACCAGTAAAAATTAGGCATTTAAAAATACCCATTTTAAAATTGATTATTAGATGTAGTAAAATGGAGGTTTTAGTTCTTTTTTAGGACTTCCTAAGAATCTCCTTCGAGGTGTCCAAGGACTTCATACTTGAAGCATATAAAGTGGCTACCAAAAGAGTATATTACTGTGTTAGTTGCTGGCCTACAGGCATTAAGATAGGATTTTAGTTAAATCTCTTATGATTGCCAAGTGACAAAAATCCATTTCCAACCATTTCATGCATCAAAGAAATTCAGTGTAAGTCCATTGAATTAACTCATGGATACAAACCCAAGAAGTTAGGTAAATATAATGAACAGGACCTAGGTACTGGCCAGCTATCAGCAACCCAGGTAAGGAGTTCTCTCCTTCTTTCTTTGATATTGGTTGACTGTGTCTCCAGCCAAATCTCATCTTGAATTGTAATGCTCACGTGTCAAGCGGGGGGCGGGGTGGGGGGGTCCTACAGTCCGCATGTGTCGAGGGAGGGAGGCGATTGGATCATGGGGGCAGTTTCTCCCATGCTGTTCTCGTGATAGTGAGTGAGTTCTCATGAGATCTGATGGTTTTTTAAGTGTTTAACAGTTCCTCCTTCACATACTCGCACTCTCTCGTTCTCTCTCGCTCTCTCTCTAGCCTACTCTCTCTCTTGCTCCCTCTTGCTCCCTCTCGCTCCCACCTGCTGCCATGTAAGATATGCCTGCTTCCCCTTCCACCATGATTGTAAGCCTCCCCAGCTATGCGGCACCATGAGTCAATTAAACCTCTTTCCTTTGTAAATTATCCCGTCTTGCGCAGTTCTTTATAGCAGTGCAAAAATGGACTGATACTTTCTTCTTCAGTCTTTCCTTCTTTCTCTTCTTCTTCAGGCAGCATTTCTGGCTTTGGCAATCACATGACTAAATACCACATTTCTATCTCATCAAGTTGCCAACCTAGCTTGCCTGGTGTTTCTTAGTTCTAGGTCAAGATTGTGGAAAGATTTGATTGAATCACTTGCTTTCTATTCATTAATGGATATGGGAGAACGTCACACAGTATAGACATTGCTACTTTGATTTTCTTTGCTCCTCTGTGTCAATGGAATTGTCAGAGAAGCACAAAACTTAACTCTTACGTTTGTGCCATTTAGTGTAACAGCAATTTTTGTAGGCAGGAATTAGTGTTTCCATTTTTTTCACCAGGCACCTGAGGTTCAGAGGGAAATAATTCCTGTAGATCATAAAGTTAAGACCCCAAATTGAGACTGTCTGACTCCAAAGCCTGTGACCTGTTCTTATCTATTTCTTCTCAGTTTCTGGCTAGGAAATGGATTTGCTGCAGAGGGGAGATGACCACATATGTGGACAAAGTAGATCAACTACTTCCCTGAGATTGTAGGAGTTGTGATAGTAGGATCGCCATTCTCTACCCAAAGTAGAACCAGAGGAAAACAATTTCATGGGACTTGTCTTAAAGGGAGGTGGCAGAGCCCTTGGTTCAAAGTGGCATGGACTTGGGTAATACTTCTGAGGTATCCACACATCTTCTCATTTCAGAATCTACTTGCACCTCTTGAGAGATCAGCTTAATCGTGTGTGTGTGTGTGTAAATTTAAAAAGGCATTAGCTAGAAGTCAAGGTTCAGAAATCATCCTGATTTTTTTCTTTTCCACTTTTAACAGAAATTTCTTCATATATAGAGAAAGTAGAACTGCTTTATATTATTGACCAATGCAAATGAGCTCCTAAGATTGTCTGTGTGGTATATTCACTATTCAGTCCCTGAAAAGCCTGAAAAACATGGAGGGAAGCGTATGGTCTCAATTATGGATTTCACTCATTCCAAGGTTTTGCTCTTTCTCACATAAGCAGGATTTTTTAGTGGGTTTATGACACTCAATTAGACAAAGAACTACACTGCCTTGCCTGACTGCAGCTTGCACTCAGTTCTCTCACCTTTCCTGCATTTCCCCCTGAGGAACTTCTAATTATTTTTTTCTCTCAACAGGCAGTTTTCTCCTCAGTCTGTTTCTCATCTTTTCAATGTTTTGTTCTTCATCTTTTCTTAATTCAAGGGGTACTAATGCATTAACTTCCCTGTAAATGTCACACATATTTATTTACCCTAATTTAATCTGAGTTTGTATGAAACGATTCGGGGATGTGCTTTGGCGGCACTGTTGTCAGGCACGTTTCTGCTGTTCCTCCCACTAAGCTCCTAGCCTTTCTCCTGAGGTGTTTTTTTTTAACATATGTCCCCAAGTTGACATTAATAAATCCTCCAATGAACCCCCACCATTTCTGTGACACTTCCAGACACCTCATCTGTCTTTTGCAAAGCAAGTAGGCAGCAAATCAAAACTACCCAATTATTGCAAAATGCAGATTTTTTTTTTTTTTTTTTTTTTTTTTTTTTTTATCTGTGGGATCTGGGAATTACCAATGAGTCCTTATCTGGGAATTATTGATTAAGTACTTATCTACACTGTCCTCAGCACTGTGTGGACAGTCCCAAATGTCCCTCGCCCCCCATAAGAGAAGAAAACAATTCTTGTTCTGGAAAAAAATTATAATCTAATAACAGCACTATGTCACAAGAAGACAACAAACACTAAAAGAAGACAGAGCAAATTCCAAAAGAAAGTGTGGGTCATGAGGCGCTTTTTGAGCCCAGAGGAGGAGAGTGTGTCTGCTTTGGATGGCCTGTGCCAGCCAGCTGGGGAAAGAATCAGTAAGAGTAAAGATAAGAAAATCTTGGACGTTGTTTAATACAACATGCTAAACGCTTTGTCTAAGATGGAGGGATTTGGGAGAGGCTAATGGGAGGTAAGGCTACAACAGTATTCGGGGCAATTTGGAAATAGGACTTAGATTAAAAGAATAAAATCGGCGCGGAGCAAGATGGCCGAATAGGAACAGCACCAGTCTCCAACTCCCAGCGCGAGCGACACAGAAGACGGGTGATTTCTGCATTTTCAACTGAGGTACTGGGGTCATCTCACTAGGGAGTGCCGGACAATCGGTGCTGGTCAGCTGCTGCAGCCTGACCAGTGAGAGCTGAAGCAGGGCGAGGCATCGCCTCACCTGGGAAGTGCAAGGGGGAAGGGAATCCCTTTTCCTAGCCAGGGGAACTGAGACACACAACGCCTGGAAAATCGGGTAACTCCCACCCCAATATCGTGCTTTAAGCAAACGGGCACACCAGAAGAATATATCCCTCACCTGGCCGGGAGGGTCCCACGGCCACGGAGCCTCCCTCATTGTTAACACAGCAGTCTGCCGCGATCTAACCGCAAGGCAGCAGCGAGGCTGGGGGAGGGGCGCCCACCATTGCTGAGGCTTAAGTAGGTAAACAAAGCCGCTGGGAAGCTCGAACTGGGTGGAGCTCACAGCAGCTCAAGGAAACCTGCCTGTCTCGATAGACTCCACCTCTGGGGGCAGGGCTCAGCTAAAAAAACAACAGGGGAAGCAGCAAAGGCCTGAACAGACACGAACGACTCTGTCTGACAGCTTTGAAGAGAGCAGTGGATCTCCCAACACGGAGGTTGAGATCTGAGAACGGACAGACTGCCTGCTCAAGTGGGTCACTGACCCCTGAGTACCCTAACTGGGAGACATCCCCCACTAGGGGCAGTCTGACACCCCACACCTCACAGGGTGGAGTACACCCCTGAGAGGAAGCTTCCAAAGTAAGAATCAGACAGGTACACTCGCTGTTCAGCAATATTCTATCTTCTGCAACCTCTGCTGCTGATACCCAGGCAAACAGGGTCTGGAGTGGACCTCAAGCAATCTCCAACAGACCTATAGCTGAGTGTCCTGACTGTCAGAAGGAAAACTATCAAACAGGAAGGACACCTATACCAAAACCCCATCAGTACGTCACCATCATCAAAGACCAGAGACAGATAAAACCACAAAGATGGGGAAAAAGCAGGGCAGAAAAGCTGGAAATTCAAAAAATAAGAGCGCATCTCCCCCTGCAAAGGAGCGCAGCCCATCGCCAGCAACGGATCGAAGCTGGTCAGAGAATGACTTTGATGAGATGAGAGAAGAAGGCTTCAGTCCATCAAACTTCTCAGAGCTAAAGGAGGAATTACGTACCCAGTGCAAAGAAACTAAAAATCTTGAAAAAAGAGTGGAAGAATTGATAGCTAGAATAATTAATGCACAGAAGGTCATAAACGAAATGACAGAGATGAAAACCATGACACGAGAAATACGTGACAAATGCACAAGCTTCAGTAACCGACTCGATCAACTGGAAGAAAGAGTATCAGCGATTGAGGATCAAATGAATGAAATGAAGCGAGAAGAGAAACCAAAAGAAAAAAGAAGAAAAAGAAATGAACAAAGCCTGCAAGAAGTATGGGATTATGTAAAAAGACCAAATCTACGTCTGATTGGGGTGCCTGAAAGTGAGGGGGAAAATGGATCCAAGTTGAAAAACACTCTTCAGGATATCATCCAGGAGAACTTCCCCAACCTAGTAGGGCAGGCCAACATTCAAATTCAGGAAATACAGAGAACGCCACAAAGATACTCCTCCAGAAGAGCAACTCCAAGACACATAATTGCCAGATTCACCAAAGTTGAAATGAAGGAAAAAATCTTAAGGGCAGCCAGAGAGAAAGGTCGGGTTACCCACAAAGGGAAGCCCATCAGACTAACAGCAGATCTCTCGGCAGAAACTCTACAAGCCAGAAGAGAGTGGGGGCCAATATTCAACGTTCTTAAAGAAAAGAATTTTAAACCCAGAATTTCATATCCAGCCAAACTAAGTTTCATAAGTGAAGGAAAAATAAAATCCTTTACAGAAAAGCAAATGCTTAGAGATTTTGTTACCACCAGGCCTGCCTTACAAGAGACCCTGAAGGAAGCCCTAAACATGGAAAGGAACAACCGGTACCAGCCATTGCAAAAACATTGCAAAATGTAAAGACCATCGAGGCTAGAAAGAAACTGCATCAACTAACGAGCAAAATAACCAGTTAATATCATAATGGCAGGATCAAGTTCACACATAACAATATTAACCTGAAATGTAAATGGACTAAATACTCCAATTAAAAGACACAGACTGGCAAACTGGATAAAGAGTCAAGACCCATCAGTCTGCTGTATTCAGGAGACCCATCTCACATGCAGAGACATACATAGGCTCAAAATAAAGGGATGGAGGAAGATCTACCAAGCAAATGGAGAACAAAAAAAAGCAGCGGTTGCAATCCTAGTCTCTGATAAAATAGACTTTAAACCATCAAAGATCAAAAGAGACAAAGAAGGCCATTACATAATGGTAAAGGGATCAATTCAACAGGAAGAGCTAACTATCCTAAATATATATGCACCCAATACAGGAGCACCCAGATTCATAAAGCAAGTCCTTAGAGACTTACAAAGAGACTTAGACTCCCATACAATAATAATGGGAGACTTCAACACTCCACTGTCAACATTAGACAGATCAACGAGACAGAAAGTTAACAAGGATATCCAGGAATTGAACTCATCTCTGCACCAAGCAGACCTAATAGACATCTATAGAACTCTCCACCCCAAATCAACAGAATATACATTCTTCTCAGCACCACATTGCCCTTATTCCAAAATTGACCACATAATTGGAAGTAAAGCACTCCTTAGCAAATGTAAAAGAACAGAAATTATAACAAACTGTCTCTCAGACCACAGTGCAATCAAACTAGAACTCAGGACTAAGAAACTCAATCAAAACCACTCAACTACATGGAAACTGAACAACCTGCTCCTGAATGACTACTGGGTACATAACGAAATGAAGGCAGAAATAAAGATGTTCTTTGAAACCAATGAGAACAAAGATACAACATACCAGAATCTCTGGGACACATTTAAAGCAGTGTGTAGAGGGAAATTTATAGCACTAAATGCCCACAAGAGAAAGCAGGAAAGATCTAAAATTGACACTCTAACATCACAATTAAAAGAACTAGAGAGGCCAGAGCAAACACATTCAAAAGCTAGCAGAAGGCAAGAAATAACTAATATCAGAGCAGAACTGAAGGAGATAGAGACACAAAAAACCCTCCAAAAAATCAATGAATCCAGGAGTTGGTTTTTTGAAAAGATGAACAAAATTGACAGACCACTAGCAAGACTAATAAAGAAGAAAAGAGAGAGGAATCAAATAGATGCAATAAAAAATGATAAAGGGGATATCACCACTGACCCCACAGAAATACAAACTCCCATCAGAGAATACTATAAACACCTCTATGCAAATCAACTAGAAAATCTAGAAGAAATGGATAATTTCCTGGACACTTACACTCTCCCAAGACTAAACCAGGAAGAAGTTGAATCCCTGAATAGACCAATAGCAGGCTCTGAAATTGAGGCAACAATTAATAGCCTACCCACCAAAAAAAGTCCAGGACCAGATGGATTCACAGCTGAATTCTACCAGAGGTACAAGGAAGAGCTGGTACCATTCCTTCTGAAACTATTCCAATCAATAGAAAAAGAGGGAATCCTCCCTAACTCATTTTATGAGGCCAACATCATCCTGATACCAAAGCCTGGCAGAGACACAACAAAAAAAGAGAATTTTAGACCAATATCCCTGATGAACATTGATGCAAAAATCCTTAATAAAATACTGGCAAACCGGATTCAGCAGCACATCAAAAAGCTTATCCACCATGATCAAGTGGGCTTCATCCCTGGGATGCAAGCCTGGTTCAACATTCGCAAATCAATAAACATAATCCAGCATATAAACAGAACCAAAGTCAAGAACCACATGATTATCTCAATAGATGCAGAAAAGGCTTTTGACAAAATTCAACAGCCCTTCATGCTAAAAACGCTCGATAAATTCGGTATTGATGGAACGTACCTCAAAATAATAAGAGCTATTTATGACAAACCCACAGCTAATATCATACTGAATGGGCAAAAACTGGAAAAATTCCCTTTGAAAACTGGTACAAGACAGGGATGCCCTCTCTCACCACTCCTATTCAACATAGTGTTGGAAGTTCTGGCTAGGGCAATCAGGCAAGAGAAAGAAATCAAGGGTATCCAGTTAGGAAAAGAAGAAGTCAAATTGTCCCTGTTTGCAGATGACATGATTGTATATTTAGAAAACCCCATCGTCTCAGCCGAAAATCTCCTTAAGCTGATAAGCAACTTCAGCAAAGTCTCAGGATACAAAATTAATGTGCAAAAATCACAAACATTCTTATACACCAGTAACAGACAAGCAGAGAGCCAAATCAGGAATGAACTTCCATTCACAATTGCTTCAAAGAGAATAAAATACCTAGGAATCCAACTCACAAGGGATGTAAGGGACCTCTTCAAGGAGAACTATAAACCACTGCTCAGTGAAATCAAAGAGGACAGAAACAAATGGAAGAACATACCATGCTCATGGATAGGAAGAATCAATATCGTGAAAATGGCCATACTGCCCAAGGTTATTTATAGATTGAATGCCATCCCCATCAAGCTACCAATGAGTTTCTTCACAGAATTGGAAAAAACTGCTTTAAAGTTCATATGGAACCAAAAAAGAGCCCGCATTGCCAAGACAATCCTAAGTCAAAAGGACAAAGCTGGAGGCGTCACGCTACCTGACTTCAAACTATACTACAAGGCTACAGTAACCAAAACAGCATGGTACTGTTACCAAAACAGAGATATAGACCAATGGAACAGAACAGAGTCCTCAGAAATAATACCACACATCTACAGCCATCTGATCTTTGACAAACCTGAGAAACAAGAAATGGGGAAAGGATTCCCTATTTAATAAATGGTGCTGGGAAAATTGGCTAGCCATAAGTAGAAAGCTGAAACTGGATCCTTTCCTTACTCCTTATACGAAGATTAATTCAAGATGGATTAGAGACTTAAATGTTAGACCTAATACCATAAAAACCCTAGAAGAAAATCTAGATAGTACCATTCAGGACATAGGCATGGGCAAGGACTTCATGTCTAAAACACCAAAAGCAACGGCAGCAAAAGCAAAAATTGACAAATGGGATCTAATTAAACTAAAGAGCTTCTGCACAGCAAAAGAAACTAGCATCAGAGTGAACAGGCAACCTACAGAATGGGAGAAAATTGTTGCAATCTACTCATCTGACAAAGGGCTAATATCCAGAATCTACAAAGAACTCAAACAAATATACAAGAAAAAAACAAACAACCCCATCAAAAAGTGGGCAAAGGATGTGAACAGACATTTCTCAAAAGAAGACATTCATACAGCCAACAGACACAAGAAAAAATGCTCATCATCACTCGCCATCAGAGAAATGCAAATCAAAACCACAATGAGATACCATCTCACACCAGTTAGAATGGCAATCATTAAAAAATCAGGAAACAACAGTTGTTGGAGAGCATGTGGAGAAATAGGAACACTTTTACACTGTTGGTGGGATTGTAAACTAGTTCAACCATTATGGGAAACAGTACGGCAATTCCTCAAGGATCTAGAACTAGATGTACCATATGACCCAGCAATCCCACTATTGGGTATATACCCAAAGGATTATAAATTATTCTACTACAAAGACACATGCACACGTATGTTTATTGCTGCACTATTCACAATAGCAAAGACTTGGAATCAACCCAAATGTCCATCTGTGGCAGACTGGATTAAGAAAATGTGGCACATATACACCATGGAATACTATGCAGCCATAAAAAAGGATGAGTTTGCATCCTTTGTAGGGACATGGATGCAGCTGGAAACCATCATTCTTAGCAAACTATCACAAGAAGAGAAAACCAAACACTGCATGTTCTCACTCATAGGTGGGAACTGAACAATGAGATCACTTGGACTCGGGAAGGGGAACATCACACACTGGGGCCTATCATGGGGATGGGGGAGGGGGGAGGGATTGCATTGGGAGTTATACATGATATAAATGATGAATTGATGGGTGCTGACGAGTTGATGGGTGCAGCACACCAACATGGCACAAATATACATATGTAACAAACCTGCACGTTATGTGCATGTACCCTAGAACTTAAAGTATAATAAAAAAAAAAAAGAATAAAATCAAGATTTATCCTAAAGGCAACCCTAAGTTTAAATTCATTCAAATTTACAGTATGACCTTTCATTCTCCTTCGCTCTCCACTTATTTTATACATCTAGAGAATGAGATCTGGAAAATATTAGACATTTCTTTATAATATTTACCTTAATATTTAATATTGAAATATTTTCTAATATATTTCTAATCAAATATTAGATATGTCTCATCAAATATATAGAGATATATCAAATATAGATATAACAAAATAGATATATCAAAATAGACATATCTAATCAACTATTTTTAGGTGGTAAGATTTGGGATAATGGTGGTTTTCTTTTTTGTATTTTTCTTTATTGCTTAACTTTTTTTTTTGAGATGGAGTTTCATTTTTGTTGCCCAGGCTGGAGTGCAATGGTGTGGTCTCAGCTCACAGCAACCTCCACCTCCCAGGTTCAAGTAATTCTCCTGCCTCAGCCTCCCAAGTAGGTGGGATTACAGGCATGTACCACCATGCCCAGCTAATTTTTTTTTTTTTTGTATTTTTAATAGAGATGGGATTTCACCATGTTGGCCAGGCTGATCTTGAACTCCTGATCTCAGGTGATTCTCCCACCTTGGCCTCCTAAATGCTGGCATTACAGATGTGAACCACCACCCGGCCTATTGCTTAATTTTTAAAAATATTGAATGTGTACCATTTTTATGAAAACAGTGAAGTCATCACTGTAAAAAAATCATAAATGTGAGGTCATTTGGAAGGAAGTTGCAAAATGATGTTCTAAGTCATATTGCCACATAGAGGGCAGGTGACAGACAGGCGGTGCACCCTTTCATTACCCACAGTGATGTGGTGAGGGTAGAAAAAAGTCTTCCCATTGAATTCTTTGTAAGGACCGAAATGGCTGAAAAGTGAAAACTGACGTCTAATTTTTTGACATCATAGAAATCAAGCAGGTGTCAGCTGTTATATGAATTTTCTAACTTTTTAAAAACAGGTCCTGGGTTTACACACCCAACAACTTTCCACTTAGCTAACCTTTTTCTATCAAAGAGAAAAGATAAGAAATAGCCAAACATTAAACAAGCACATTTAAAACACTTTTTAGCCACATCACTTTATTTGGGATTTCTCCATTTACTCACCCACATTCCAGAGGTCCTGGAAGCCTTACCAGTGTGGTCCAAGCAGATGTTGAGTGCATGCCTAACTTTGGGGGTAGTGGACAACAGTAATTTCATTCATCCCAAAACTAATGGTTACTGAAGACCTTATACTGTTCACTGACAGTTTCAGGTCAAAGAAAGAGAATTAACATAGATTCATATATATTTTAAGTCAGAAGAAGTCTTAGGATTTTGTTCTAAATATAAGGAATTTGATTTATTTTTGAGAAAATGTTTGAGAAATTGATTTTTGAGAAAATATTTATTGGTTTATAACAATTCCATTAATTGAAGTTCCAGCTACATTATTGGTCAAACATTTCACCAAAACATGCCTTCATAGATTACTACATAAATAAAGCCTGATACGCATATCACTGTCAGCCTGTAAGGCTAGTTTTTATCCTGTACCCCACTGCTAGCATTTTGTGGTGAGATAGAAATTTTAACAGTGGAGATTTGTTCTGCTTTTTGACAATATTTAAATTTGTATTAGTTTTACTAATCACTTATATGATTACAGGATCGAGAAAGGATAAAAACTGACACACTTCTGGAAAACACACAAGATCGTAAAATTTAAATCCCAAAGGATCAATATGTAGAATGTTCAGTGAGTGAAAACAGTGAGTATTACATAAGCCTCATAAGGACATTGTTCACTCACTGAAGACTTAATACAAAGAAAAACTCTATTCAATTTTTAAATAATTATCAGGATAGTAGTTTCAATTCTTTGGTTTGCTTTGTTAGTGAAAAGTGTCCTATTTATAGAATAATTGCATTCTGCAGCTAGAAAGACCTTAGAAATTATTTCACCCAACTTTGCAAGGACTAGAGCAAATGACAAATCATCTACAAAGCTTTTTCAAATTCTCCAGTTAGAATTAATTTTTTAAAAAACTCATTTATGATGATAAAACTTATTAGATATTCTAAATACACTAAAAAATTTGGTGAAGATAGACAAAATCTCATTTCGATCTGTTCTATTTTTTTCCAGAATTTTCCCACATATCTATTACATAAAGTTTTATCACAAAAAAACTTAAAACTTTTCAATGGCAGTATAGCATTTCATCATGTGGATGAACCATAATGAATGTAATAGTTTCATTATACTTTTGGAAATTTAGATTTCTTTCTGAATTTTTATTATGACAAATGAAGCTATGATGCCCTCTGTGTGCATTTCTGATTATATTTTAGGATTAATGTTTAAAGATGAATTATTGTTGAATGATAGGGATTGTTAGTCTGCTTTCCAGAAAATATCCCCCATAGTGGCGTATGAGAATGGCAATTTGTCTTTCTTGACTGTAGCACTTTATACTTTCATGAACACACTGATCATGTTGTTTCTGGTGTTATAATTAGCTGGGGACATGTCTACATCATTAGAGAGATAAGGAAACCAAAATTCAGACCATGTAGTTGAATTGCCTATGTTCACATAATTAGTAACAGAGCTAAAGTTAGAACCAGGCTATCTTGACTTCCGATCTGGTGCTCTTTTGTTATAATTTCTTACGCACTCCTTAACTATGTGTATTATCATTATGGCTCTAACTATACTTTAAAATCCATTTTCTTTTAAGACATTTCTAGATGGCTACTTAGATGCCAGAGTGTTTAGGGTTTTATGCTGTACCCTCTCATTTATTTAGGACCTTTCTTTGTTTTTTTTCTTCCCAATTCAAGTACCAGGAATTCTAATACTTGGCAACATCAGCATCGTCTTTTGTGTGTTAGAAATGCAGAATCTCACTTCTATTCAAACCTACTGAGTCAGAATCTGCATTTTAATATGATCCCTAGGTAATTTATAGACACATTAAAATTTGAAAAGTATAGTTCTAATACATTTTGGTGGGTTGTGTTTCCTGCAACATGGTACCAATTAAAAAAACAAGTAATGGTAATAGAAAAAATAAAGACATACATTAATACCTTGAATTGATGAATGATAATACATTTCCCCAAAATATGACTAAATAGTTTCTATATATCAATTACAAGTTAGGCCATAATAAGAAAGACTCTTATTTCTTATGGCACAATAATAAAAGGTTTTATGCCTGAAAACCCATTTTTATCACAAAAATAGCCAATTACGATCATAAATTGAAAGATCATGCTATAAAATGGAAATAAAATTTAAACTATTAGGAAAAACAATTATTTGGCAAAACCAGCATTTTTTATTGTCTTTAGAGGATATTTCTGTAGGGACTAAATTGAAGGATCCTTCATAAAACACACATCCAGTGGAGTCAGGAATAAATATAGATTTTTTTTCTTCTGGCAAAGCTTTGTATTGCAAATGAAGGTATTTGTTGTTGCTCCAAACTTCTACATTTTATTCCAAACTCTATCCTCTCTCCTTAAAATGTTGTTACCAATTTGATGCATATGAATGTTGGATAAAATCTTCACATGGTGTATGCGAAGATTTAGGGAAGCCGTGGTATTCTTGGTTTACTTGTGTAGGCTCCTTCAATCTATTCCTTGGTGACTACAGCTGAGTTTTGCCTTTCCTTTGAAAGGATTAAGTGTGACAGGAAAAATTGTAAATGGTTCATGGGGTTTTTATAGATCCAGATCTATATTTTAACCCACCTCTCAGGGAGGTACAATGACCATTGACTTCAAAGAAAGTTCTTTGAGAAAACTGATCTGTTGGCTGTGATGGAGGGAGTGGGAGCTGCTGTACAGAGTACACATCCATGGACTGAGGTCTTTTCATGACTTTCAAGGAATCAGAAAAATATGCCACGTACAAAACTCTAGCCCTTCAAAGAGTTAGCATAAAAAGACCCTTGAAATTTCAGGAACAAAAAAGGAAACACTAGTAATATGAAAATTTTAGTAACTCCTAACATTCAAAAAAAGTTATTTTTTTTTAAAGTTACTTTACAGAATTTAATGAAAACTTGCTGTATGAAACAAAAAATGTTTTTAGTTTCCAAAGATAAGATTCATTAATTTGGACTCTAGGAAACCAAATAACTCATTTGACTATGAGCCAATAAAAATGTACCACTGGACATTGATTCAACCTTAGTTGCCTTTCTGGAGGAAAGCAAGTTTCACTGCTTACTCACAAAACCTGTATCTTTTCCATTGCAGCCCAAACTTCTTTACCTTATGGAATAATATTGCCACTTTTCAAAATGCTCTCAGAAAGGAAAAGAATAATTCTAACATAAAAAATTCTAGCCAAAGGGGATTTTCTTCTTCAAACACACTCTTTGTAAAAATTGATTTCTTCTTTATAATGTTGATAATCAATAAAAACCTTTACTCAAACTCCCCAAAGTGCCCGTGGTAACCCAGCCCTTCGATAAATCTAGGGACTCTCGCAGGGCTTTCCAACCCAAACCACCCCACCACTTTTATGATGATATATGAGGGTCATATACAGGGACTTACCCAACATCCTCTAAATTAAAAGTCATTGGAGCAGGTAGTTTAAGGAACAGATTTATAACAGGTTTCAAATGAAACAAAGGTATTCCTTACAGCTGTGAGCCATCTGCAACCAATTTTCTCATACTCAGGGTATACTGAAGATAAATATTCTCCCTGTACCCACCCACCCGCTCAGTACACTTAGAGACTCATATAATATGCCACCCAGAGGAACCTTAACATTTCCAAAGCATACAGCTGCTCAACCTTCTTTTGGCCTTTCTCTTGTAGTTCATATCGATTTCAAATCATTGTTACCCTCACTACCTAGATCCTTACATTGTTGTTTAATCTGAAAACGCTGGTTAGAAGAGTCAGGATTATTTTAATTGCCATAAGGTTCACAGCTATGACTGGTTATTCACTGTGGTTGTGAGTAATATTAGAATCATAATGTGAATAATTTCCCATAAGAGTGCAGAGAAAGATATGCATATAGAGCAGTATATCCTAGTGGTCCATAGAAGGCTTGGATCTGACAGATGTAAGTTTAAGGCTTTCTACTAGCTATGCCTTGGCTTCCATTTTTTTCAACTGTAATCTAGGAATATAAATAGTATCTACTGCATAGGATTCTTGGGAAGATTAAATATAATGCATGTAAAATGCTTAGGAAGAGCTCCAGAAGGAATGTAGCACCAATAAAGATTATTTTTTAAAATAAATAATACATTCAAAGTTACTTTTATTAACCATGATGATAAATATTAAGCATAATAACAAGATATTAAGATTAGGATACAACAGGTAGTCTCTTTGATCTATCATCTCAAAATATTGCATCCTATACTACACAACACAAACTATTGTTTGTGTTTATCCCTGCATTTATTTACCAAACTGTCCTTCACAGAACATTAGCATTCCAAAAGATATAATAGGACACACACATACACACACACAGAGTGGATAAAGAAGATAGAAGAATCCTGGGTTGAATACAGTTAGTCTTTCCTGCAGAACTTCCCAGAGTGTTTAGTATACTGATCGTCATTGCCATTTTCAACATGATGGTGGTAGTGGTGGCAGGGACTATAGGTTACATTGTTTCTTAATCTTATTATTTGTTTGTTTATTTATTTATTTATTTAGAGACAGAGGAGTCTCACTCTGTCCCCCAGGCTGGAGTACAGTGGCACGATCTCGGCTCACTGCAAACTCCGCCTCCCAGGTTCACGCCATTCTCCTGCCTCAGCCTCCCGAGTAGCTGGGACTACAGGCGCCCGCCACCACGCCCGGCTAATTTTTTGTACTTTTAGTAGTGACAGGGTTTCACCGTGTTAGCCAGGATGCTCTCGATCTCCTGACCTCGTGATCCGCCCGCCTCAGTCTCCCAAAGTGCTGGGATTACAGGCGTGAGCCACAACGCCCGGCCTCCTAATCTTATTTTATGAGAGAACACTCCACTGCACCACCCAGAACACCTATATATGTGGTTTATTTAATGGTCTGGACTTGATGTGGTATAAACAGGAAATACTTATTTTTTTTTCCATTATTGCCTTCAACTGCACACTTGGTGTCATAATGATATGACTGGATTTCATAGCTTTCTGGTCATTGTAGTGAAATAGTCCGTTAACAGCATCAGTCTCCATTCCTATGTAGTACTGTAGGCCCTTCTCTTCCCCAGCACAGGCATCCACAATTGGGAGGGAACTTGGTCTTGGTCTGATCCTTCACTTTTTCTCTCCTCCTTCTTCTGGGTTCTCTTTTATTTGTGTTGGGATAGGAAAGCATTAATGGTTAGAAAGAGTAGATGTCCTTTTTAAAAACTAGATGGGCATGCATGTTAATATACTATTCTACATCATGACTGTTTTTGGAAAACTAGTTAGCTGTGGAGCTCTATGTGTGATTTGACATGACCGACATTGAAATGCCAACTCTCTCAGAGGACCCTTGCTTACATTCCATGGGAGGTGAATCTTCACTACGTAATGTCCTGATGATCTCCTGGATTGGCCTCTTCCAATGTCTCTCAGTTCCCACCAGCATGGTCCTCTTGCTTTTGAGGACCCCTCACTAGCTGGCTGCCCTCTTAGGTGTAGTACCGGTATCATGGCTCAAATCCAGCAGTCTTTCATGGGAGCCTATGTTGTTCCACTGCCAAGTCTTGCCACCTTGCCTTATCATTCTGATTCTCTTCAACTCAACCTAGATAGCCACAGATGGTAGACTAGCAAGTCCACTGCATGAGTAAGCATTTAACTAGGGAATTAGATATCCACTGCCCTTTCTTAAAGGTGCTGCCAATTTCAAAGGGAATCTCTACTAGCACTTTCTTTACTTGATATTTTGGAGTGAGGAAGCAACTTCTCTCTTCACAGGAAGAAGGTAGAGCCATGGTCCTATCCACTTCAGGCCCCAAACTCTTCAACTTATGTTGTTTTTTTTTTTTTGTCTTCCCCCATCTCTGTCCTTATTCTTTATGCATAAAAGATGGGGTTAGGCTTGTGTGATGATGGCAGTTATTGGAGGTAGTTTAGCTGCCACTTACTAAGCCTGAGAGATAGTGAGCATCTGGTCTCCAGTTGCAACAATTCTCTGTACTCTTCAGAATGCAGATTGTTCCTGGTTTGGATCTAGTGAGCAGAAAATTCTGCTCAACATGTTGTAACAACTGTTAAGGTCTTGCAGGGCGCGCATTTCTGTGCAAGCCAGTTCAGCAAATGCTGGATTGGAAGTTTCATGAAAACAGGAACTGTAATTGTTTTGTTAATTTTTGTTTCCTTCAGTTCTTAACAGGAGCTCAGTGAATATTTGTTGAATGAACAAATAAATGAATGAATGAGCTAGCCTATTCATTCTTTAAACTGTAGCATGGATAAGAATCACTCAGGGAACTTGTTTTTAAATACAGTTGCCCAGACTTCAATGACAGATATTCTCAGTTAGTAGATCTGGGGAGGGGTGGAATATGCTTTGAGAAATATTGCCTAGTCCATGGACAGATTAACTTGGTATGATTGAGTAACTCCTGGTTAATGATTGCTTAAATACACATTTCAAATGCATTTTTTCAGCAATTCTCTTTCACCTGCATATAAATAAATATCAACAGACTTACTCAGGTACAAACACACACATGCCATTTAGGTAAGAGTGAAGAGGAAATAAGGCACAGGATTCATAGTTGAATCAATGCTTTGGGATTCATGAATATATAGCTTCATGGAAAATGTCTTTGGAAAACCCTATAACCATTTCTGACTTTTACATGTAGGTGAAAGTTCCTTTCTTTATTATGATTAAATCATATGTTTACATGCTACAAATCAAGATTCTTTAGTTTCCTAGGTCATTATCTGTGGCAAAATCCAGGAAGGAGCCGTGAATGTGACTGTGGTGCTTCCGTTTAGCAGGTGCTACCTGTTATGAGAATAAATTATGGATTTGACTCTCTAGAGTTTTCAGTACAATGTGTTTTACAAGCACAGAATACAAATTGTAACCCCGATACTTCCCCATAATGGTCATCCTCATTGCAAGTGAAGAAAATACTTTAAAACTATACACCAGGAGTGTGTGAACCCACAGAACTTGATTTAATTAGTAAAGATTTGAATAGACAAGGATAATATTTTTAACAGAAATGAACTCAGATAGACACAACTTACTCTATTTCATATATTTCTTCAAAATCTCTTAATCGAAATAAACATATACATAGAAAAATGCATTTCACATATTTGTGTTTACTCTGTTGCATAACTGAAGTTCTTTTAGAAACACAGAATACTTTAAAATATATTTCTTATTTGTAATGAAGTTTCAATATGACCATGTAATAAACAGTTATAGAGGCTGATCTTATCAGATCAGGTTGTATTTTGTAGATCATGCCATTTTCTTTTTTTTTAGATTCAGGGGTACATGTGCAGTTTTGTTATATGGATGCATTGCATGATGCTGAGGTTTGAGCTTCAGTTGAACTCATCATCCAAATAGTGAACACAGTACCCAATAGGCGTTATATTTTTCCACCCCGTGCCTCCCTCCCTGCTTCTCCTGTTGTGGGGTCCACAGTGTCTACTGTTCCCATCTTTATGTCCGTGTGTGCCCAGTGTTTAGCTCCCACTTACAATTAAGAACATGTGGTATTTGGTTTTCTGTTTCTGCATTAATTTGCTTAGGATAATGGCCTCCTGCTACATCCATGTTGCTGCAAAAAACGGGACAGGATTTCATCCTATTTTTACAGCTGCATAGTATTCTGTCGTGTATATGTACCACATTTTCTTTATCCAATCCACTACGGATGGGCACCTGGGCTGATTCTACATCTTTGCTACTGTGATAGTGCTGCAATAAAATGTGAGAGCAGGTATCTTTTTGGTAGAATGATTTATTTTCCTTGGGCGTATATGCAGTAATGGGATTGCTGAGTCAAAGAGTAATTCTATTTTTAGTTCTTTGAGAAATCTTCAGACTGTTTTTCCCAGAGGCTGATCTAATTTGCAACCCCCCAGCAGGGTATAAGCATTCCCTTTTCTCCACAACCTTATTAACACCTGTTATTTTTGACTTTTTCATAATAGCCATCATGACTGGTATGACATGGTATCTCATTGTGGTTTTGATTTGCATTTGTCTGATGATTAGTGATGTTGAGCATTTTTTCATGTCTATTGGCCACCAGTCATGCCATTTACTGATATTTTCTAGAAAGGTAGAACACATGATTTGGCATTTTACTATCTGATAAAGCTAGAGAACAATCAGGCAAAATGTCAATGAAGGAGGTCACAATTTCGAGGGTTTGAAGTGATAAACTTCTCAGAACAAAAGTCAGGAAGAGCCCACAGCTTTCAAATTTACAAGTGATGAATAGGGCTGCAACAGCTCCTCTACCTCAAAGCTAAGCCTTAGAATGAGATCTGTGACTCTAAGACAGAAATCTAGGGTGACCCATGCCAAAGTTTTCTTAAATAAAAGTAGAGATTCAAAGACTCATGGCATATGTAAACTGTGGGATTAACAAACATGTCTTCTCAACAAGAAATAAGTCAGCAAAATTGAAACTTTCCACCATGAAATGCAGCAAGTCACTTGGAGTTGAATAGTTGGCTGTGCCTCCCTCCTTTCCTTTCCTCCCATTCCCTTCGCCCTTCTTTCCATTTTTCTTTCCTTTCTTGTTTTTCTCTCCCCTCTTCTTTCCTCTCTCCTCCACCCCTTCCTTCCCCTTTTTTCAGCTCAGATTATTAATTTCTATGTGAACAACCTTAAACCACGTACAAGGGAGACACTATAGTCTAGATAAGCAAAATAAGCCACTGTTTAATCCTGAAATCCTATTAGAGAGGTCTTTTTAGAGCCTACATTATTTCTGGCCCTTCGGGGATATGTGTGAGAGTGAGAGAGGTTACAGGAGAGAGGGAACTTGGGAAAAGGATGAGGCCAGGCATTTTTAATCATCTCATGATGTCTACTCAGAGCTGGCTTATTTACCTGTCCTAAGGGTTCCCGAAGTTTTATTCCTTTTGCCACTGAGCTCTACATATATCTAGAGTAATCTTAGAGGACCTGATTTGATCTAGATTCCAAGGATAGCCTTCAGACATCAACAGGAAATCTACACAATCTCCGTAATGCTTCAGAGTTGGTGCTGGGGCAAAAGACAGGTGTAGGAATCTACATAGGAGAGGACATGAATTCTCAAGTCGCTTAACTCTGACTATAAACCCCAGTGGCTCACTGGTATTGTCCAAAACTTTGCATTGTTTATTGGCTGTAAGGGGGTGGGACTTGGGACACCTGTATGTGGCATATTTCGATTTAACCACTTCCCAAACATGTTATGATAAAAATTGTTTTCTCTCTCTCTTTTTTCTTTTTCAAAAAAAAAAAAAAAAAAAAAAAAAAAAAAAAAAAAAGAGAGAAAGGATGTCTAAGTGTTGTTCATCTCAAAACAGCCATCTCCCTGCCTGGACATAATTTCTGACACTGAAGCTAGACCTATTCCCCCTTCACCAACCAATCATTACCTTACATTGTGTTCTAATCCCCACCAGGACCCCAGCTGGCGCAACAGAAAGGGATTAGCTTACTAACTAAGGGAAAAAAAATAACCTTCTGTGGGACATAAAGCCATAGGTTTCAAACCTAGAGGATTTTTATATAATGCTGAGTGATTTGTGAATACGAAGGGGAAATTTTAAAATGTATTCCATCGTTAGTGCTCCTCGTAACTGTTACGAATGAAAAAAATTCAGGCGCCCAGTGAAATGTTTTAAAATGTTTTCACTGGTTTCTTTGCTTTGATTACTTAATGAAAGTACTCATGCAACAGAATAAAAACACATAATAATGTAAGGCATAGTTATGATTTATAATTGCAATTATGAATCACTCTTATGTATACTTTTATGTGTCTCATGTGCAGCTAATGGCTCTCTTTCAATGATATCCAGATACTTTTCTGCTGAATTAACACAAAGACATCTTGTATTTTTGTTGCAGAATTTCTTTTTAAAGTGTACTAACCCAATGCATTCTTTTAAAAATGTATATTAATTCACAGTTGTAGGTGGGTTCCTAAAGGCCAGCCGCAGACTGATGATTTTATGACTATTCACAACCTGTGCTGTTCCTCCTCATGATTCCTCAGATGAGTCTATGTCTTTAGGAACAAGTGGAGCTAGAAATAGTCTGGAGACTAAAATGAATGTAGTGCATTCAAATGTCTATGTCATGTGTATCCTTTTAAAACTGATAACATCTCTAAAATTGCTAAATATAGTTTTTGATTATTCACAATCTGAATCCAACAAGTATACAAAGTTAAATTTTATAAATCCAATGATGAAATGAAGCTTTTTAATCAAACTGTTTTCTATCTCTTTAAGTGGGCCTAGACTAGGAAGAGAAATTTTACAAAATTTTCAAATGTGTCAAATGCTAACCTTTGATTCTTGGCCCCAAGAATAGCTTTACCAATGTGTTTGCTCTGCATATTGGGACGGATTAGGTAGCTTTGCATATGTTAAGTAGAAACACAGGGAAGTTAGGAGAATATTGGTAAACTTATAAAACTTACACGTTCATTCGTAGATGTATCTGCATCATCAGCTGAAAGTTTGTATTCCCCCAAATCCCTATGTCACTCCCACTGTGATGTTATTATGAGATGGGGCTTTTTGGAGGGAATTAGGTTTAGATGATGTCATTAGGGTGGGATCTTCATGATGGGATTAGTGACCTAAGAAGAAGAGGAAAGGGGGAGAGCTCCTTGTCCACAAGCCCACACTGAGGAAAGGCCACATGAGCACACAGTGAGGAAGCAGCTGTCTTCAAGCCAGGAAGAGAGCCCTCACCAGGAACAGAATATGCTCGTACCTTAATCTTGGACTTCCAGCCTGCAGAAATATGAAAAATATATTTCTGTTGTTTAAGCCACCCAATCTGGTATTTTGTTATAGCAGCCTGAACTCAGACAATCTGTTAGGAATATATTCAGTTATAAATAACAGAAAACTCTACAACAGTGGATTCAACATTAGGATTTACTTGTTGTGTTAGTTCGTTCTCACACTGTTATAAAGAACTGCCCAAGACTGGGTAATTTATGAAGAAAAGAGGTTTAATTGACTGTACAGTTCTGCGAGCTGTACAGGAAGCATGGCTAGGAGGCCTCAGGAAACTTACATTCACAGCAGAAGGCAAAGGGGAAGCAAGTACATCTTGCCATGGCAGAGCAAGAGAGAGCAAGCGAAGGGGGGAAGTACCACACACTTTCAAACAGCCAGATCTCATGAGAATTCACTATCACAAGAATATCAAGGGGGAAGTCCGTCCCCATGATTCAATCACCTCCCACCCCATGATTCAAGCCCCTCCTATGTCACAGAGGTTACAATTCGAGATGAGATTTGGGTGGGGACACAGAACCAAACCCTGTCGCTTGTCTCACAAAAATATTCAGGGATGAGTGGCCAGTGTAAAACATGTGTGGTGGCTCAGCAGTGCCATTTTGACCCACTCCGCCATCTTTAACACTCAGGCTATTATTTCCATGCCTCTTGCTTTATAGTCACAGAATGGCAGCAGCACTTCCACACCTCCCGTCTGTGTTCCAAGTGTGTGCAAGAAGTTGAAGTCTGTCCAGTTTTACCAAAGAGACCTTGTCTTCTTACTTGGGAAAGGTTGCCTTCACTAGAGATTTCTGTCTCTCATTGGCTAGAACTATTCATATGACCAATTTGAGCTGCAAACAAACTAACAAATAAAAAAACAAAAACTGCATCCATCTATAGGTTCAGGGATCTCTTAGTAGAGAAAAGATATCAGAAACCTTGTACCTCTTGGACCATCCTCCATCCATTCACATCGTCCTTTGCATAAATATTCTTTATATGGAATGCATTTATACCCTCTTTAAGATAAACAACCGCAGATTCCCAGCTACTGCTTTCTACTTGAAGTCCAGGATTTCTGGCTGACATGTAGATCTCCCCATGAGATCTGAGATCTGAGTGTGGCTCCATTCTCCAGGGAGATAGAACACCCACGTGGGCTGATTTGGATGTGACTTGGGGGTGAATATGTGAGGCATCAGCCAACAACATCTAGCGTTTGTATCCTTCATGTCCTCTATAACTTGTGCACTGTTGTTTGCTGCTTTGGTAATAAAACTGAAGTGAAACCAACCTGGCACTGAGTCCAAGTCTGAATTCTTGCAAGCTTAGATTCTGCAAACTTTGTGGTCTGGCCTGATTCATTGGGCTAGTTGTGCCATGTCTACAAATCATCAAAACAACTGGTGGACTCAGTGAAGAACAACGGAATCATTGGTTAATTTAGTCAGTATGGTCAATCTTGTGGCTTTATGTAGACAGAGCTTCCAAGTTTTTGTTTTCTGATACACAAGCTCTAAAAACAGCCACAACAAACAAACAAACAAATCTTAGCTAGACTTAACTACTTTCACCTATACCTCCTTATAATATTTGGCAATTTAAAGAGTTATTACCAGCTTCTCCAGTCTTCCTGCAAAATCCCTACTTCTTCCTTAAATTTAGAAGAAAATGTCAGAATTCCTAAGAAGGAGACTGCATTCCACATTCCATTTCATTGTAAAAACAGCAGTGCCATCTGATTTATGCTCCCTCCGTGACATGTAAAAGGAAGGCACTGCTCGTAGAGCACACATTAATTACCACTGCTGTCTTCTCTATGCACATTAGGGCTTTCTCTTAGTTTCTGATCAAAGGAAAAAGAAACAATAAGAAATGATTTGGAACCTGAGGCCCAGGAAATGAAGCATGTTTCATTTGGAAATGTCTCGTACAGTCATTTTGAATCCATATCCCGGTCCTGGATTACGGGGGACTGATAGACCGTGGTTGTTCCTGTGCCATTCAGTAAAGGCAAGCAAAATATTTTAAAGAATCCACTGTGACTGAATGTTGATTTGGCCTTAAATGTGGATATGGGGAAGCCTTATAAGAACGTGTAGCTTCTGGGCCCTTAAGAAGATGTAAACGAGGCTTGAGCTGAAGCCGTATTTACTTTCGCCACTAGAGGGCAGCACTGTCCAGAAAGTGTGGGCAGGTAGATGCCACTTCTCTGCTTTAAAGGGTGTGTGAATGGTTTCTGGGGCTAGAGCAGGTGAGGAGGGAGCCCTGAAAAAGCAGACAACTGAAAAATAACCCTTACAATTACCCCCATAGAAAAAGTTAAACAGATATGCAAAGATCGCTACATTTCTTTAGAAATCATGATGACTAAGCAGAGAAAATTAGATGAATATACAGTACTTAGATATCTATCCCCCACACCAATAATGGAAGAAAAGGAATCAGCTACACTCGGCTAACCCGAGAGCAAGGTACCAGAGACAAGAAGAAAGGTCAAAGTAGAGTTTTACTCTTTTGAAGGTAATGGCACTTAAAAGCATTTAGAAGCCGACTGGCCTAGGTTTATATGCCAGTTCTAGCATTTACTCGACTTTGTGATGTTGAGCAGGTTATTTAATTCTCTCAGCTTCAGTTTGCTAATCTGAGAAACGTGGATAACCATAGTCGCTACCTCCTGGAGGGGTGGTGAGGCTTAAGTCGAGTAAGGCGTGTGAAGAACTCAGCTAGTTAGCCCTCAGTAAATACAGGCCAGGACTATGGGTAAGGTGACCTCACAGTTCATTGTTGGGAATACATGTTGCCCTTCCATAGCCTTTTAGGCCTGAGACTCAGGCTCCTGAGTGAGAGACAAAGGCCAGGACTATGTGGCCCTGGCAGAAGGAGGAAGAGGTGCCAGTGCAAACATTGTGGCCAACATGCTAGTCCTCTCAGGGGCTTACGCAACCTGACATGTTCTAGGTAGGACACTGTGGCTGGCCAGGTGGCTGCATCCTCCAGGCTTCTCACAGAGAATAAGCAGGCTGGGAACCCAGCATAAAGGTGGGCTGAAGTAAGCAATAGCGGTTGATCCCTGTCCCTCATTCTTTTACCTTTAAAACGTTCTGCTGCATTGCCAGGAGAGATAACAGAGTGGGGGTGGTTGCAGGACTGTCTGGTGGAGAAGGACAGCCCCTGACTCCTGTTTTTGTTCTTTCTACTATTTTGGACTCTTCTTCTTAGCAGGAGCTTTCTTGCTTCTTTTAGTCTTGCTTCTAAAATGATAAAACTCTTTGTTCTTTTCTGCTTTCAAGCATTTTTTCTTTATTCATCCCTTCCAACAGGTATTTATTGAGAACTTCCTGGATGCCACATACTAGGAACACACTGACAAACTGAGACCAGGGTTCTGCTGTAAGGAAACATTTTCTAGTGCAGAAAACAGACAGTAAACAAGTGAACGAATCTCTTTTAGTGAGATTTCTTTCCAAAAATTAAATTAAATCCAATATTCTTTATTAGTTGAGCAGTACTAATAGCATAAGGGTTGCATGAGAGAGACTGGGGGAGAAATCTGGGCTTCCTGGCATCTGGAGCCTCACCAATCACTTGCTCAAATCTCAAGTGGTTGCAGTTTTTAAATAAGGTACAGAAGGTCACTTTTCCCTCATTAATAATGTAATGTGTGATGTGGAAGGGGGGACAGTTCTGGGAGTCTCTCTCAATAAACTCAGCCCGCTGCCACTTTGTTCACTCCATCCTGTAACCCCTCAGCATGCTGCTGGTAACTTTGGTCCAGAGCCAAGGCAGTGGTTGAAGAGTAAGCAAAATTACTGGCAACTGGTACATAAAATTCTACCATGGTGGAAGAAACATAATTTTTATAACCAAGTATCTGTTCTTGCTAAAGACTCAATTTATCCGTCCCTTCATTCATTTAGCTCTTATTCATTAAGCACTTACTGTATGATTGGTACTGGATGAACAAGGATAGACAAACATATGTTCTGTCCTGTAACTTTCAGTATACATAGAACCAGAATTTCCAATCATTCAGCGGCTAGGCCACTCATGCAAACACATGAATGTAGTTGAGTACTATTGCAAGCACAGTGGTAACTAACATTGGGCCTTAGTGTTAGGGTAGACAACAGAGAGTAATGAGGTCAATGGCAATCTAGAGAGTACTCTCCCAATCTAAAGGAGCCGATGTTAATAACTCTAGCACATCATTGCTATGTAGGAATGAAGGTCCAGTATTGCTTAATCTTTAGCTTTTGAAAGAAATAGGAAATCTACACTGTTATATAAAATATACTATTTAAAAAATGTACTCATTTAAATTTTTGTGAGGAACAAACTGCAATTATTTTAATTAAATGCCTATATTAACAATTAATATATCACATAATATAGATTTCTTATATATTTATATAGATAACTCAGATTTTTGTTAGAATAATACTAAACATATCTATATATTGCACTCTGATTATGGTGCACACATATACATATGGACAGGTATAAAGATTTCTAAAAATTTTGATTTTATGTATCTTTAAATCTGTCTATATCTAGGTATCTATATCTATACAGTAAATTTGGCCAGTAAGCTTCTAGCTAGCATTCTCTATTTAGAGTAATAAAATTTAATATCATTATCTACTTTCATGAAAACATAGTCTATCTTTGACTTATGGGCAGCTTGTATCATCTTAACGGGCTTAAATCCAAAGGCCAAGGCAAACTGTGGCAGAGCAAGGGAAGAATAGATAAACAGACACATTCTTAAGTAGCCTGTGTGAAGTGTCTCTAGTGTAAAAATGCCATAAGGAGAAATACAATTCCACCTCGTTAGGTGTCATTTTGTCCGTGGGCTCTTCACAATTATGAATCTTAATACTATGGCTTTACCTTCCTTAAACAGAAATGGTCTAGAAAGAAAACAGGTTCTTGTTGGGGAAGAAAATGATACATACTTAGTAAGCTGGATAAATTTATGAACCAAAGAAATGTAACTGAAATAATTGGGACCTTCTCCCATGCCACCTCCTGAGTGAATAATGATTACATAATTGTTTTTCACTCTAGGCAGAAGCATTGTCATTAAAACTCATTAGTTGTCTTGCAATTTGCTTGCCTTCTGAAGAGAATTAATGTGAAAATAGTACCTGAAGGGTCATCTGGGCAGCACAGGGGCTGGCTTAGATACATGGTGGAACAACGGGAAAGAACATTAGGAAACACAAAGCCAGCACATGTGTTATCACTGGCAATTTAGAACATAGCCTTCCAAACAATAATCCCAAACCCTACCTAAAAGAGCAAAACCAGCTGAGAGAAATAGCCCAGATGTTTTCCTCTGCTTGTAAAATAAAATACCACACAATAAATTGGGAGAGATGACATTAAAGTAGTCCAGGATCTTAATGGAGTGAAAGATATCCATACCGCTTTTGTGCATTTTCTGCTGTACCTTGGCATGAGCTCCTCTGGATCTGGCCAGCTCATATCGGAAAGTACACATCTGGAAACAGTGTCACAAATGCTCCAAAAGCTAATTCTTTCATTGATAAGTAGTTGCTTCTTTAGGAAAAATGAAATAACACAAGTTTCTCAGTTAGCCAGATTATTTACCTCCAAGAAAAGTAAGGAGTTCCATGTATAATCTAAAATAACACAACAGAGAGCAATCAAAGCAGAGTTTAACTCTTTTGAGGGTAATGACAATTAAAAGCATTTAGAAGCAGACTGGCCTAGGTTTATACGCCAGTTCTAGCATTTACTCAGCTTTGTGATGTTGAGTAGGTTAAAGAACCAGTTAGAACATCTGATACGTCAGAGTCCTTGGTCTGACTTGTTTCAGTGAAGCCAGAACGCTGATGTGAGATCTTCTGACATTTTATGGGTGTGTTCTGCTTATATCCTCTTTGATCTCTAACCATTTCCATGCACACCAGCTGGGTTTCCTATGGCCAATACTGCTCTTGGGCTGCTGGAATCCACTTTGCCTACTGAAATATCTAGGAATTACCTACCCCCTAGGAGCATCATTACAGATTACTTAAGAGGGTAGGAATATGAATACCCCAGCTCTGCTTCCCCTTAGCAGGATAACTTAGATGTGTGTGTTTTATTCCTTTTCCCAGAACTTCCCAGTTGGATTAAACTCCAGTTGCCCACTGAAGATAGCTGGCTTAATAATGTGCCTGTATTGACTGCCTTATTTTCTCCATCTCATCTATCCCTGGATCTCCCAAATAAACTATGTGTATTCTGTTCTTATTTCAAGGTCTGCTTCTCCAGGGAACCCCAATAACATACACCCCTACTGAAATAATTCCCCCTCTGTAACGTTTTTATGGAAAGGAAACACATCTCAAAAGTGAGGGGTACTGCAGATTAACATCAGCTGAAGCTTTTTCTTTTAAATCAGAATGCAGCTGCTTACTGGATGCATATCGTGATGACTTCAGAATTATTAACCCTTCACTTGCTGAGTGCCTTCCACATTCTCCTGTGCTCTGCTCTGTATGTAGTGTGGGAGGAATTCAAGTTCAGAATGAACTACTTGGCACTATCCCCTCCCCTCAAACAGAACATGGTGATTGTGGGATATCACAAAACACTCTTTGCTAAAGCAATATAGGGAAGATGAAATTTTTATGTTAAATAGGAGGTTCTAAGATGATATATAAATCAAATTTTGGTCTAAGAAAAATTTGAGATTATTTATGAAAACTACATTTCCAGCCTCAAGCCTCAGAAAAACAGATTAATAGGTCTAAGGTAAAACCCAAGTATTTGCATTTTAAATAAGTGTATCAGTTTTAAAACCTGGTCCCCAAATTCATTGATGCTCCTTGTATGGAGAGCTGGATTCTGTCTCCTCTCCTTGACTCTGGGTAAAGTCACTGCTTAACCAAGAGCATACAGTGGAAGGGATGCTGTGCAGGTTTCTGGGCCTAGAATTTGAACAGTAGCTTCCACCTCTTGCCTCTTGGGCTACTTATTGTTGGAACCAAGCCACAGTGCTATAAGGAAGCCAAGCAGCCATATGGTGAGGCCCTATGTAGGTTCCAGCCAACCAGCCAGCTCAAACCCAGCAACAAGCCCAAGACACATGAGTGAGAGAGTGGGCCTTCTGAGGATTCCAGCCCCTGGATATTAATCACCTTCAAGCAGCACCTGCTGACTGTGTGGAGCAGAGATAAGCCAAGCTTCCCAATCCCTTCCCAAATTGATGAATGAATGACTCTTGTTTTAAGCCACTGAGTTTTGGTCTGGTTTGTTAAACAGTAATGATAACCAGAATAACAATTTATTCAGGTAACTCTTAAGTTTATGGCCCATGTACTTTGAAAAATACTCCTTCTGATAGTCAAATGTCAGGAGATTATACAAAATGTATGAGGTAAAAACTATCAAAGAAAATAATGCGTTTTTTTCAAGATGGCTGACTTAGTGACATCGGATGCCAGTTCTACTCGGAAAGAAGGTCAAAGTTACTGGTGAATGGACAAGTTTCAGATGGAAAACTGAGGGAAGAGAGCCAGAACCTGTCAGAGAGCGCAAAGGAAGAAGCTGGGCTGCAGAAAAGGAAAGCAGCAACAATATGGCGGAGATCAGCCTCTGCAGAACGTGGAGTCCTGCGGAAAGAGTAGGTGGGAGTGCTTCTCTGCTCCCCTCACTCCTCTGACCATCTGCTGAACACCAACTGTTGGGGAGCCCCTCTCCCCTGGTGACCCTGAGCAGTACTGTTAGTGGCAATTTGGGAACTTTCCAGAGACAGAGACCTGGGTGGCCAGCTTGTGCAGGTGTGCCCACACTCTTTCATACCTGAACTGAGACAGCAGGTGCCATACTGGTTGTGCACCCATAGTGGGCCACTGCCCTGGCCAGGGATTCTCTGTCATTGAGTCACCACACTACCATACCTAACAACCATACCTAACAACCTGCTTGGACTTCGGCAAGCACAGGGGACAGTGGGTCCCCAGGAAGCTGCAGAATTCCTGGAAATCTAATGGTCCGCATGGGCCCCTCTAAGGGAGGGGGGACTGCAGCCCATCAGAGCCTCCCTTGGGAGAAAGGAGACAGGGGTGTGATGGTAATCACTGAAGGGCACAGCACTGATGTCCAGAAATGGAAGTGGAGAGAGGGTCATCTCTTGTCCCCCGCCCCATTCCCATCCTCTGTTGCAGACACAGCAGTGGCTCTTCTCACTGGGGATGAGTGTGTGGACATGTGGAGAAAGTATTTTTTATGCTTTTCATGCCAGCTCCACACCTCACTGAAATTGACCCTATGCCACTTGGATGCCAAAGGACTGGACCCAGCTACTCCTCCCTATGCAGAGTGGCAATGTCTTGGCAACGAAGGACAGAAAAATTATGGAGCTGCCTACTCTGGACTGGGGGAAGGAGCAAAGCCTCTTCAATTCATTTTGGTGGTAGCCATCAGAGGGGCATATCTGTTTCCTGCCGCCACACTGTGGTCAGGAATCAAAGGTCACAGTCTTTATGAATTCAAGTTCATAAGTCCTGCGACAGGGGCATGATAGGGAAGTGGGTTGCATTCCTGCCTGCTCTGGATGAGGAGTTGGTGAAACCCTCCTGCTCCTTTCTCCAAGACCTTAGCACACCTCAACACAATCTCTTCCTACCCCACTACCCTGCATCAGAGAAGGTGTTTTCTTTTTTATTTATTAATTTATTTTTTATTACACTTTAAGTTCTAGGGTACACGTGCACAACGTGCAGGTTTGTTACATATGTATACATGTGCCATGTTGGTGTGCTGCACCCATTAACTCATCATTTACATTACGTATTTCTCCTAATCCTATTCCTTCCCCTTCCCCCCACCCCACGACAGACCCCAGTGTGTGGTGTTCCCCACCCTGTGTCCAAGTGTTCTCATTGTTCAGTTCCCACCTATGAGTGAGAATATGCAGTGTTTGGTTTTCTGTCCTTGCGATAGTTTGCTCAGAATGATGGTTTCCAGCTTCATCCATGTCCCTACAAAGGACATGAACTCATCTTTTTTTACAGCTGCATAGTATTCCATAGTGTATATGTGCCACATTTTCTTAATCCAGTCTATCATTAATGGACATTTGAGTTGATTCCAAGTGTTCGCTATTATGAATACTGCCTCAATAAACATACATGTGTATGTGTCTTTACAGCAGCATGATTTATAATCCTTTGGGTATGTACCCAGTAATGGGATGGCTGGGTCAAATGGTATTTCTAGTTCTAGATCCTTGAGGAATTACCACACTGTTTTCCACAATGGTTGAACTAGTTTACAGTCCCACCAACAGTGTAAAAGTGTTCCTATTTCTCCACATCCTCTCCAGCACTTGTTGTTTCCTGACTCTTTAATGATCGTCATTCTAACTGGTGTGAGATGGTATCTCATTGTGGTTTTGATTTGCGTTTCTTTGATGGCCGGTGATGATGAGCATTTTTGATGTGTCTGTTGGCTGCATGAATGTCTTCTTTTGAGAAGTGTGTGTTCATATCCTTTGCCCACTTTTTGATGGGGTTGTTTGATTTTTTTCTTGTAAATTTGTTTAAGTTCTTTGTAGATTCTGGATATTAGCCCTTTGTCAGATAGGTAGAGTGTAAAAATTTTCTCCCATTCTGTAGGTTGCCTGTTTACTCTGATGGTAGTTTCTTTTGCTGTGCAGAAGCTCTTTAGTTTAACAGATCCCATTTGCCAATTTTGGCTTTTGTTGCCATTGCTTTTGGTGTTTTAGTCATGAAGTCCTTGCCCATGTCTATGTCCTGAATGCTATTGCCTAGGTTTTCTTCTAGGGTTTTTGTAGTTTTCGGTCTAACATTTAAGTGTTCATGCTACCTGATTTCAAACTATACTACAAGGCTGCAGTAACCAAAACAGCATGGTACTGGTATGGAAACAGAGATATAGACCAATGGAACAGAACAGAGCCCTCAGAAATAATACCACACATCTACAACCATCTGATCTTTGACAAACCTGACAAAAACAAGAAATAGGGAAAGGATTTCCTATTTAATAAATGGTGCTGGGAAAACTGGATAGCCATACGTAGAAAGCTGAAACTGAATCCTTTCCTTACACCTTATACAAAAATTAATTCAAGATGGATCAGTGAAGCTGTTTTCACTCTTCATCAGCCCCCCTGAGGATAAGCTGGCTTTTACTCTTAAGCACCATCAGTGTGCCTGTGGGCCATGGGTACTTCTTCAGTTCAATAAGCCTGAGCTGCACTACCAAATAAAGATCCTGCTGTCAGCAGGGCTTAGTGCTAGTCTAGAGATAAGGTCCTTGAGTCCTCCACACCCTCAGCCCTGCGGGAGATAGTGTGTAAGCTCATACAATATGTAACTTCAACAAACAGCATCTGAGAAAGCACACAGAAGCTATCCACAACCAAGGAACCCAAATAGAGCCTTAGGCCTCTGAAAGCACCTGGAAACAAAGCCAAATAATCATACACAACATGCCCTCAAGGAAAAAAAGAATAAAAAAATTCAGAAGTCTCATCCAAATGATTGCAAATTCAAAAATAAGAAGGAGCAACTCCCTCAGATGAGAAAGAATCAGTGCAAGAACTCTGACAATACAAAAAGCCAGAGTATCTCGACACCTAGGATTGCACTATCTCTCTAGCAATGGATGTTAATTAAATTGAAAAGTCTAGAATGACAAAGAATTCAAAATATGGATTTCAAAGTAACTGAATAAGATCCAAGAGAAAGTTGAAATTCAACACACACACACAAAAAACATAAAAATGACTCAGGATATGAAAGATGAGATAGTTATATTAAGAAAAAATGAAATAGACCATCTGGAATTGAAAAATTCACTACAGGAATTTCAAAATACAATTGGAGGCTTTAAACAATAGACTAGATAAAGACTAGAAGAAAGAATTTAAGAGCTTGAAGACCAGTCTTTTGTATTAACCCCATCAGACAAAAACAAAAACAAAAAGATTGAAAAAATGAACAAAGCTCTCAAGAAATAGGGGATTATGTAAAGTGACCAAACCTATACATTATTGGTATTTTTGAGAGAGAAGATGAAAACGTAAGAAACTTGGATTACATAATCAAATGAATACTTCAGGAAAATGTCCCTGATCTTGCTAGATTGATCAATATTCAGATACGAGAAATTCAGAAAATACCTGCAAGATACTATAAAAGATGACCATTTCCAAGTTATAGTCATCTGACTGTCCAAGATCAATGCAAAAGAAAAAATCTTAAAGGCTGATAAAGGACCAGATTACCTGTAAAGGAAATTCCATCAGACTGACAATAGAATTCTCAGCAGAAACTTTACAAACCAGAAGAGATTGGGGGCCTAATTTTAGCCTTTTTAAAGAAAAAAAAAATACCAGCCAAGAATTTCATATCCTGCCATACTAAGCTTCATAAATGAAGGAGAAATAAAATCCTTCTCAGGCAAACAAATGCTAAAGGAATTAATCACCACCAGACTGGGCCTACAAGAGATGCTCAAATAAGTTCAAAACATGGAAACAAAAGAACTATACTTGGTATCATAAAAGCACACATAAGTACAAAGCTTACAGATCCTATAAAGCAATTATACAATTCAGACTATGAAGAAACTAGGTAACAAAAATATAACAGGAACAAAACCTCACATATCAATATTAACCTTGAACATAAGTGGCCTAAATGCTTAAAAGACATAGAGTGGCAAGTGGGATAAAACAACAACAACAACAACAACGAGGTCCAACCTTTTGCTGCCTTCCAGAGACACATTTCCATGTGTAATAACACCCATGGTCTCAAAAGAAACGGATGGAGAAATATCTATCATGCAAACAAAGACAAAAAAAGAGCAGAGGTTGCTATTCTTGTATCAGATAAAACATACTCTAAAGCAACAACAGTAAAAAGAAGAAGGCCATTATATAATGATAAAGAGTTCAATTCAATGGGATTTTACTATCCTCAATATATATGCAACCAACATTGGAGCACCCAGATTCATAAAACAAATACTGCTAGACCTCAGAAAAGAGATAGACAGACATACAATAATAGTGGGAGATGTCAACACCCCACTGATAGCACTAGATAGATCATCAAGGCAGAAAACTAACAAAGAAACTCTACTTAAATTGAATTCTTGAATGAATAGTCTTAATAGACATATACAGAATACACCACCCAACAACCACAGCATATACATTTTTTTCTCATCTGTGCATGGGACATTCTCTAAAATTAACTACATGCTCAGTCATAAAGCAAGTCTCAATAAATTTAAAAAATCAAAATCATATCAAGCATTTTCTCAGACCACAGTAGAATACAATTAGAAATCAATAGAAAGAGAACTCTCAAAACCACACAAGTACTTGGAATTGCTCCTGAATGACTTTTGGGTAAACAACAAAATTAAGGCAGAAGTCAACAAAAATGAAGCTAATGTAAATAGAGACACAACATACCAAAACCTCTGGGATACAGCAAAAGCCATACTAAAAAGGAAGTTTATAATGCTAAATGCCTATCTAAAAAAAGATAGAAAAATCTCAAATTAACAACCTAATGTCACACCTAAAGGAACTAGAAAAATAAGAACAATCCAAACCCAAAGCTAGCAGAAGAAAAGAAATAAAAAAGGCAGAGCAGAACTAAATGAAATTGAGACCAAAAAACCCACACAAAATGAAAAGTTGGTTTTTGAAAGAATAAACAAAATGGGTAGATTACCAGCTAGATTAATCAGAAAGAAGAGAGAAGATTCAAATAAGCATAACCAGAAATGACAAAGTATAATGAGGTGACATTAGGACTGATACCACAGAAATACAAAAAATCCTCAGAGACTGTTATGAACAGCTCTATGCATACAAATTAGAAAATCTAGAGAAAATGGATAAGTTCCTGGAAATACACAGCCTCCCAAGATTGAAGTAGAAAGAAATGGAAACCTAGAGCAGATCAATAACAAGTTATGGAATTGAATCGGTAATGAAAAAATCTGCCCACCAAAAAAACTACAAAAAGCCCTGCATCAGATGGATTTGCAGCCACATTCCACCAGATGTACAAAAAAGAGCTGGTACCAATCTTACAGAAGCCATTCCAAAAAAATCAAAGAGGAGGGCTTCCTTTTTAACTCATTCTACAAAACCAGTATCATACTGATACCAAAATCTGGCAAGGACACAACAACAAAAGAAAACTACAGGCCAATATTCCTGATGAATATAGATGCAAAAATCCTCAACAAAATACTAGCAAAACAAATTCAGCAGCACATCAAAGGGATAATTCATCACGATCAAGTGGGTTTTATTCCTGAGATGCAAGGATGGTTGAACAAATGCAAATCAATAAATGTGATTCACCATATAAACAGAATTAAAAACAAAAACCGTATGATCATCTCAATAGAGGCAGAAAAAGCACTTGTTAAAATCCAACATCCCTTCATGGTAAAAATTTTCAACAAAATGAAATCATATCCTCTGCTGCAACATGAATGCAGCTGGAGGCCATTATCCTAAGCAAATTAATGCAGAAACAGAAAACCAAATACCACTTGTTCTCACTTATAAGTAAGACCTAAATATTGGGTATTCATGGACATAAAGATGGCAACCATAGACACTGGGGACTACTTGGTTGGGGGGGAAAGTGGGGAGGGGGCAACAGTCGAAAAACTAACTGTTGTTGTACTATGCTCAGTACCTGGGTGACAGGATCATTCGTATCCCGAACGTCAGCATCGTACCATACACCCAGGTATATGTACCCCCTGAATTTACAATAAAAGTTGAAAAAAAGCTTCAGCAAACCAGGCCTTGAAGGAACAAACCTCAAAATAATAAGAGCTATCTATGACAGACTCATAGGCAACGTCATCCTGAATGAGCAAAAGTTGAAAGCATCCCCCTAAGAACTGGAAAAAGACAGGGATGTCCACCGTTACCACTTCTATTCAACATAGTACTGAAAGTGCTAGCCAGAGCAATCAGGCATGAGGAAGAAATAAAAGGCATCCAAATAGGGAAAGATGAAATCAAATTATCTGTCTTCACTGATGATATGATCCTATACCTAGAAAACTATAAATATTCCTCCAAAAGACTCCCAGACCTGATAAATGACTTCAGGAAAGTTTCAGGATACAAAGTCAACACACAAAAATCAGTAACATTTCTATATACCAATAATGGTTAAGCTGAGAAACAAATCAGGAACTAATCCTATTTATAATAGCCACACACACACACACACACACAAATACCAAGCAATACATTTAACCAAGAAGGTGAAAGATCTCTATAAGGAGATCTACAAAACACTGATGAAAGAAATAATAGATGAACAAACTAATGGAGAAATATTCTGTGGTCGTGGACCGAAAGAATCAATATCACTAAAATGACCATACTCTGCAAAGCCATCTACAGATTCAATGCTATTCCTATCAAATTACCAACATAATGTTTTACAGAATAAGAAAAAACATTTAAAATTCATATGAACCTAAAAGGAGCCCAACTAGTCAATGAAATCTTAAGCAAAAAGAACAAAGCCAAAGGCATTACATTATCCAACTTCAAACTATGCTACAAGTCTATAGTAACTAAAACAGCATGGTGTTGGTATAAAAACAGACACATAGATCAATGAAACAGAATGGAGAACTCAGAAATAAAGCCACACATCTACAAACAACTGATCTTTGACAAAGTCAACAAAAATAAACTATGGGTAAAGGATATCCTATTCAGTAAATGGTGCTGGGAATACTGGCTAACCATATGCAGAAGAATGAAACTGGACCCTATCTCTTAGCATGTACAAGAAATAGCTCAAGATAGCTTAAGACTTAAAAGGAAGACTGAAACTATAAAAACCCTAGAAAAAACAGAGGAAAAACTCTTCTGGACATTGGCCTCCACAAAGAATTTATGACTTAAGTTCTTAAAAGCAAATGCAACAAAAACAAAAAGAGATAAATATGACTTAATTAATTATAAAGCTTCCACACAGCCAAAGAACTATCAATAAACAATCTATAGAACTGCAGAAAATTTTTGCAATCTACCCATCTGACAAAGGTCTACTATCCAGCATTTAAATTTAAGCATTTAAAGAACTTCAATTTATGAGAAAAATACAACCCAATTAGAAAGTGGGCAAAGGACATGAGCAGATACTTTTCAAAAGAAGACATACAGATGGCCACAAGCATATGAAAAAATGCTCAACATCGCTGATCGTTAGAGAAATGCCAATCAAAATCACAATAAGGTACCATCTCACACCAGTCAGAATGGTTACTATGTAAAAGTAAACAACAACAACAACAACAACAACAACAACAACAACAACAACAACAAACACATGCTGGCGAGGTTGCAGAGAAAAAGGAATGCTTGCTTATACATGGTTGTTGGGAGTGTAAATCAGTTCAACCATTGTGGAAGACTGGCAATTCCTCAAAGACCTAAAACAGAACTGCCATTTGACCCAGCAATCCCATCACTGGGAATATACCCAAAGGAATATAAATTGTTCTGTTATAAAGACGCATGCACATATATGTTCACTGCAGCACTATTCACAATAGCAAAGATATGGTATCAAACTTAATGCCCATCAATGGTAGACTAGAAAAGGAAAATGTGGTACATATACAAAATGGAATAATATGGTACCATAAAAAAGAACAAGATTAAGATCATGTCCTTTGTAGGAACAGGGATGGAGCTGGAGGCCATTATCCTTAGCAAACTAATGCGGGAACAGAAAACCAAATATCGCATTGTATTAGTCCATTCTCATGCTGCTATAAAGAAATATCCGAGACTGGGTAATTTATAAAGAAAAGATGTTTAATTGACTCATAGTTCTGCGTGGTTTGGGAGGGCTCAGGAAACTTAACAATCATGGCAGAAGGCACCTCTTCAAAGGGCAGCAAGAGAGAGAATGAGTGCAAGCAGCAGGAATGCCAGATGCTTATAAAACCATCAGATCTCATGAGACTCATTCATTATCGTGAGAACAGCCTAAGGGGGGAAACTGCCCCTGTGATCCAATTACATGCCCTTGGCATGTGGGGATTATTACAATTCAAAGTGAGATTTGGGTTGGGACACAGAGCCAAACCACATCATGTATGTTTTCACTTATAAGTGGGAGCTAAATGATGAGAACATGTGGACACATAAAGGGGAACAACACACACTGGGGCCTATAGGAGGGTGGAGGGTTGCAGTAGTAAGAGTATCAGAAAGACTAACTAATTGGACTAGGCTTAATACTTGGTGACAAAATAATCTGTACGACAAACCTCCATGACACAAGTTTACCTGTACAACAAACCTGTACATGTACCCTGGAACTTAAAGGTTAAATTAAAAACAAAGAGGACATACATGCAGCCAACAAACATGAAAAAATACTCAATGTCACTAATCATCAGAGAAATGCAAATTAAAACCACAGTGAGATATTATCTCACACCAATCAGAATGGCTATTATTAAAAAGTAAAAAAAAACAACAGATGATGGCAAGGTTGCAGAGAAAAGGGAATGCTTATACACTGTTGGTAGGAATGCAAATTAGTTCCGTGTGGCAAACAGTCTGGAGATTTCTCAAAGAACTAAAAGCAGAACTACCATTCAGCCCAGCAATCCCTCTACTGAATATCTACCTGAAGGAAAAGAAACCATTTAATCAAAAAGACAGCTTGCACTTTTATGTTTATTGCAGCCCTATTCACAATAGCAAAGTAGTGGAATCAACCTAAGCGTCAATCAAGAATAGACTGGGTAAAGAAAATGTGGTGTTTAGTTTTTTAAAGAATGTGATGTTTAATGTTTAAAAGAAAATGTGGTATTAATATATACCATGGACTACCACACAACCATAAAAAAGAATGAAATCATGTCTTTTGCAGTAACATGGATGTAGGTGGAGGCCATTATCTTAAGTGAAATAACTCAGAAACAGAAAATAAAATATCACGCGTTCTGCCTTAAAAGTGGGAGCTAAACAATGGTACTCTTGGATATTAAGATGGCAACAATAGACACTGAGGACTCCAAAAGTGGGAGCTTAAGAAGGGGGCGAGGTTAAAAGTCTACCTTTTGGGTGCTATGTTCACTACTTGGGTGATAGGTTCACTCGAAGTCCAAATCCCATCATTATGCAATATACTCGTGTAACAAACATGCGCATGTATCCCCTGAACCTATAATTAAAAAACAAAAATAAGAAAAAGAGAAAATGATGTGATCAATGGTTATATGCAGGGAAGAAAGTATTTTAATATGAGGTCTCAATCAGTAATATGGAGAGCATGAACCTGTCTACACATTCAGATATATAGAAGAAATAACTTTTTAAATTTTGGTAAGGTAACATAATTTTTTTCCCCCTTATTCCATTTTTCTGCAATGCTGAGGCACTGGGAGTTTTTGATCTTGGCTACCATTTATTCACCCTGTGTTAACTACTGACATTTCCTTGGTCCTATGTCCACTATGATCACTGCTTAGGGTTTCTAGTCCCTGACTGCAAGAACAAGGCTCTTTGAAGTCCAGCTTTCTGAGCTGCTTCTGTCCCTGGTCAGCACAACAGGACAACATGCTGGTGCAGGGCAGTCCATGGGCTGCCCAAGGCCCAGTGGTCACACTTTGCAGCTGTTTCTACTCTGCATCATGCTGCCTTCTTCGTGCCCCAAATGGAAGAGTGAAGTGGGTAAATGAGTGAAGTGTATCAGTTGTAAGATAAAAGGTGCTGTCACTATTTAACTCCATCTAATTGTTGCCATAAAGGAATTTGGGCTCAGGGTGCCAGATAGTCTGATATTTAAAGAAAATCCTGAAGTGATCATTGTTATGTGGTATCTCCTGGTATTAACTGCACGTAACAAAGACAACATCTAAAAGGATATTAAGGTGAAATGAAACATATCTGTCGGCCAGCTTTACAGCCTGCCAGTTTGTAAGCTCTGACTTAGTTAATTTTATGTGTGTGTGGGTTGAGGGGGAGGGGATATAAAGAGCAAAGCAGAACAAAGAATAAAAAGAAATATTGGAACCAAAGCTTGATCCAGGAGTTTTTAAAAAATATTATCCCCGTGAAAAAGAGGGAATAAAGGATAATATAAAACTAAAAGAAAAAGACATTTTTCAATCTAGTTTCAAATGAGGGCAGTTTCTATGTGTCAAATAATCATCCAGTCAATAAATAGTGCCTTGCCTAGAGTTCAGAGCCCAGAGTCCGGGACGACCTAGGATATTATAATGGAAAAGGAGATAGGAATGGAAAGAGAACTCAATAGGAGAGGGCTGTGAGACTCCAAGAAGTCAGTTTACAGAGATGTAAGCAAGCAGGCTTTCTTCTCTGTCTGATGACAATTTTGAATGTTAGGTTTATCTTCCGACTGAAAAGGAAAAGCAATTGAAATTCACAAGCATTTCTTTACTTACTTTGAATATGATACCATTCAGAGAGTAATCACGAACCCTCCCACTCAGACATAATCACCGTTCTCTGAGTTTAGCTCCTAAAATGTTAATTAAAACAATATGTTAAACTTAGGGTCTAAAAAATGAGCAAGGGACAGAGGAATGCAAGGCTTGCTAGATGAATATAGGTCACTGGGGAGCCAATGAAGAAGAAGATTTCTATACAGCTGTCCCTTGTGCTGTTAGTCAGCCTTCTAGAGCAATGCCGTAGCTTTACTGGGAAAGGGCCAGATTCAAGATCATATACACTTTAGGAGATAGGCCAGGGAGTTGGTCTAAAGTTCTCCATACTATGAGATCTACCTTTCGTTTTGGATGGCATGCAAGAGGGCATTTGGGGAATGTGCAAGAGTAAAGAAGTATTTATAGTTAAAGCTCTTGTTGAAGGCGAGAAAAACAAAACAAAGTCCAAAACCAACTCTAACAGATCTAAAACAAGAGTAGAAACATTTGCTCACATAATAGAACAGTCAAGGATAGGATTGTTGTAGCTCTCTCCAGGGTCTCAAATGATCTTATCAGGACTTAGTTACTCTTCTCTCTTGACCCTAACTAGACACTTGCTCAGAAGTTCCAGGTTAACACTGAAGTTTCAGGTTCAAGTTCAATGGAAAAGAGAGCATCACATCCCAGTGGTTCAAAACTAAGCTCCAAAATTAATTCTGATTGCACCGAAACAAATTGCATGCCAACTCTTGATTCAATCCTGTGACTAAGGGAATATTAGCACTTTGACTGGCTGGGACTAGGTCAGGCCACATAATTCAACATTGGAGATTTTCTGCATTTTTTTTTTTTAAATCCCACCAGTTCTTTTTCTCTTTATACTTTAGTTTGAGTCCTTTGCATTGATCTATCTTTCAGTTAATGGAATTGTGTCCTATCTGCTGTTTAAACCAATCTGTTGCATTCTTACTTTCATATATTACATTTTAAAATTTTAGAATGTCCATTTGATTCTTTTGTTATAGATTCACCCCAAACATGTACAAGCATGTTCAAAGAAGCATTCTTCAAAATAGATAAAACTAGAACCTAAATACTTTTTAAAATTTATGTTAATAATCTTAATTATTCTTATATATATAAAATAATATATAGAGACCCTTGCCAAAATAAGGCCTCAAAAATTGATTTAAGACTTAGAGTTGCTCCTCTCTATGAAAATCATTAGTAAAAGGAGAAACATTTATATGATCTGAAAAGAAACTGGAGAATCAAAATAATTTCTATAGAAAGTAGAATAGATAAATTATCTGTTATATTCATAGAATGAGATACCACCTCTTAATGAAAATGAATGAACTATAACTACATCCAATATCATGGATGAAAGTTAAAAACTTAAGACAAAGCAGGCAAGTTATTCACCCTGTGACAACTACTGACATTTTCTTGGTCCTAGGTCCACTAACGGATCAGTGCTTAGGGTTTCTAATCCCTGACTGTAAGAACAAGTCTCTTTGAAGTCCAGCATTCTGGCTGCTTCTGTTCCTGGTCAGAACAACAGGACAACATGCTGGTGCAGGGCAGTCCATGGGCTGCCCAAGGCCCAGTGGTCACACTTTGCAGCTGTTTCTACTCTGCATCATGCTGCCTTCTTTGGGCTCCAAGTGAGTGAAGTGGAATCACAAAATAATGTGTGATTACATTTATGTAAAGTTCAGAAACAGACTAAAATAGCTAGGGACCTATATTAAGGTAGCAAAAATATAAATAAAAGCAAGGAAACACGAACAAAGCCAGCATATATACTTTTGGATAGATATAGTATATTTTGCAATAAAGAAAGCATATAATAAAGGAAAGAGGTAATCATGGGTTTTGGCAAACCCATGAGAACATAAGCAGTTTACTTCTGCCTTTTACCTCAAGAGTGTCTTCTGCTGCCTCCTTTCAACACTGTCACAAACTTTCCACAGTGATGCTCTCTCTTTGTGGCCTGAACTCTCCACTCCTGTCCTAGATAAGTGGTAAGTAATGGTTTATCCTGCAGCCCTCTGTCACTGGACAGAAAAGTCAGTGTGTACTCTAGAAAGAGTTATTCACATGTCTCTATAATCAGTATGATAGATAGGTTCCAGGAGCAAATATGAGATAAACCACAGCTGCAAGGAAGCTGGAAATAAGACAAATGAGATTGTGCCCTGGGAGTCACACTATAAAATCAGATAATGAATTTAAACAGATTTGTAAATTCCCGCTAAATAATAGGCAAGATTCTTTTAGTATTTGCTAAGGCTAATTTGTGAAAATTATTACGTACATAATCCTTACAACAATTTTGCAAATTAAATGAAGTTATTTTCTTAATATTGCAATGAAGGAAACTGAGTTTTGGACATTTTCAATGAAGTCCTCAAGGTCACATGGCCAGAAAGTGGCAGAACTGAGATCGTCTAGCTCTCAAGCCCTTGTCCTGAACTCTCACATTATAATATCCTTACAAAGGAGGTGCCGTGGCTCCCAGGCCTGAGCAAGACTGGAGAATTTCATCATCCATGATATAATTTAGCAACAGAAGTGTGGCCAATCAGAGCGACTTGGGAGGCCCAATCTGGGCGTACTTCAGGAAGAGAAGGTCCTGCCAATTGACTGTTTCTCATGATCCTTTAGGGTTAAGGATATTTCTACAGGGAGCGTGGATAGATCAGGCTTTCTTAGCCTCATGATACTAGACATTTTAATTGTGCAGATAATCTCTTGTCCTCTGAATTCTTGTTTAGCAAGCAGCTTTCTGATTATAAGTCGACTTTCCAAGAAAAACACATTAGAATTTGGAGTCTGTGTCAATGTGAATATTCTGGTGTGTGTGAGAGCTTTTATTTATCATTGTCTACAAATATATTGGCATTCTTATTTGCACAAAAGTTTTGTGAGTTATGTAAATGTGAATTTTCTCATTAGAGGTTGGATTTTGAAAGCTGGATCTACAAAAATCTGATTTCTGAGTCTAGAAGACCAAAGACCGGTCTCTGAACATTGGCAAATTCATTAAAGTAAAGTTATTATGTAAAACCTTTTGAACAATAAGCCACTGACCCTTTTGTATTCAGAATTTAAACCTGGTGTGGGGTTTAGCTTTTCTACTTAACTTCCATAAGTGTATCAGTTTCACTTTATCTGGTGACTGTCACACTATAAGGCAGAATAAACCATGAAGTCATTAAATTTCAGTGAAGTGATATGGTAGGGAGAGGTTCAGAGGAGTGCTATAGACTGAATTGTTTTCCACCCCAAATTCCCATGTTAAAGCTCTAACCTCTGCTGGGCACAGTGGCTCATGCCTGTAATCCCAGCACTTTGGGAGGCAGAGTTGGGCAGATCACGAGGTCAGGAGATTGAGACCATCCTGGCTAACACGGTGAAACCCCATCTTTACTAAAAATACAAAAAATTAGCTGGGCGTGGTGGTGGGCGCCTGTAGTCCCAGCTACTGGGGAAGCTGAGGCAGGAGAACGGCGTAAACCTGGGAGGCAGAGCTTGCAGTGAGCCGAGATGGCGCCACTGCACTCCAGCCTGGGCAACAGCGTGAGACTCCATCTCAAAAAAACAAACAACAACAACAACAAAAAGCTCTAACCTCCAACATGATGATATTTGGAGGTGGAACCTTTTGGGAGGTAATAGGTTATGAGGAAATCATGAGGGTGGGGTCCTCTTGATGAGATTAGTGCCCTTATAAGAAGAGACGTCAGAGAGAGCTTGCTTCCATTCTTTATGTGTGCACAAAGAGGTCATGAGACCACACAGTGAGACGGTTGACACAGATAAGCAAGTACATCTATAATGTCCTCACTAGAACTTGACCATACTGACAACCCGATCATGGGTTTCTAGGTTCAACAACTGTAAGAAAAAAAAATTTCTGTGGTTTAAGCCACCCAGGCTCTAATATTTTATTATGGCAGCCTTAGCAGACTAATCCAAGAGGTCAATGGAAAACAAGGAGGCAATTTTCCTTTGAGTGACTGAGATGCTATGGCAGGGGTAGGACAGGCTCAAGAGACCTGAAAGGCCAGCCCAGGAGCATAAAGAACCCAGAGAACATCATCTTAAAAAGAATAAATTTGAAAAACTCCCTTTGCTTCATTTAGGACTGTCTTATATTTGGTATTCTGCACCAGGCCTCTCCTCTTAGATTTTTCTGTTTTCTGCATCTGTTTTATTCAGTGGAAGAGTTGCACTAGTGTCATCAACGCTCAGAGCACTTTTAGAAAGTAAAAAATTTGACTCACTAAAAATGCTTCATTACATAGTATTCCTTTCACAGACCATTCTTTCCTTTCTGGAAAAGAATCAGGTTATAAAACCCAGGGAATGCAGTTAGCAGGACTTTTAAATGGTGTTTGATTTTTTTAAAAGCCTAAGCATCCGACCGTGGTTTTTCCAAGTCAAACAGCAGTTTTAAAACTAAGAAGCTTTGAAGTCAGAGGCCTGTAATGCTGTGAGCTACTCTCTTTCTCCTGCTCTCTCTCCTGAAATAGTAGGTGAGATCAGATGAGAAAATTCATACAGATACTGTTTGTGTTTCTCGACATAGAAGGTCATTTCTTAAGCGTCTGCCCTATAAACCTTACTTAGGTTCTATAATGCACTGAGACACTTTTTTGAAATATATAAGAAAAAAATTCAGTGGGCTGAGGAAAACTTATGTAACCACACTGTTATTACTTTTAAACATGAAAAATGTCATTTTCCCTTTACTTTTCAAATAATGAACAGAAAGACCCAGGCTTTCTGAAGGTTACCTAGCAAGCCAAGACCAACACTGATTTTAAAGTCACAAAGATAGAGGCCTCTTTAAAGAATGCAAAGTCCCCAATAATAACAGCTATCTTTCATGTTGTACCTACAACATACTAATTACTTTGCTTGCTATCTTACTTTATTTTTCACTGTTGCAGGACACCCTCAATGAGATATTTGTGATGGATAAAGAAAGTGAAGTTCAGAGTGGTTAAGTAACTGGACCAAGACACATTACTCATAAGAGGCTGTGTCAGAGTATAAAACTAACTCTCTGACTCTGAAATCCACTTTCTCTCCACTATGCCATGTGAGATGCATAATAATATCTATATTTCTGGACACACTCAGTAAATCTGTTAATAACTACATTTTAATTTTAGAATGGTAGAGAACTTTCAGTGAGACTGAGAATGATCCAATGACTTGAGTGTTTTTTATAACCATAGACATTTTTTTTCTAAGCAAAACTGATTTTTTAAAGTGGTAGTACGTGTTTGCCAGGAAGGCAGAAAAGCTAGAGACATTGAGGACTGTGTTTTACCAGAAGGTTCTAATCATGCCATGGTAACCAAATATTAAGGTACTGACCTGCATAACTAACAGTGATCATAATAATTCACACTTATAGAGTACTTTTCAGGTTGGAGATAAGTTGTTTGGAAGAAGACAAGACAACTGGATCAGAAACGAAGCCACACCATATAGTGAGATTAGCTTTCTCTGGGAAATGCTTAGATCAAAGTTTCTATAGAGACTATGAGGAATTCTATGTTACAAATTGTCACCAGGAAAGCAGCCTACTGCAAAATGCAATAAATACAAAAGGAGTTGGAAATTGGGAATTGGCTTGTTATAACAATGTGTGAAATGAAGAATGCTGAAGTGGAGGTAGTTAAAAATAATCAGAGTGGGAGGAGTATTACCTGGAGAAATAGAGGTGTAAGGGTGGATTTGTGAGCAGTCTACTGCATTAAAGAAAGAAGGGCGTTTGGTCTGTTTGACAGATCTATCCCCACAGGGGAGGAAAGTGGTCCATTAGTTTGCTTTATCTTCATAATGCTCCCAGGATAATCCAACTCCTTGGCCCTGTTTTTACACTCTCTAGGCAACCTTCTGGTGGTAACTGGGTTTCCCAAATAGATTTCTTCCCTTGGAAGGAAATGAGTAGACAGACTGGCATGATTCGATCTGCTTGGCAGTGTGATCTCTCACTGTAGATTAAGATTTTGGTTCGGGTGATGGGTGCACCAAAATCTCACAAATCACCACTAAAGAATTTAATCATGCAAGCAAATATCACCTGTACCCCAATAACTTATGGGAAAAAATATTTTGGCTCCTGTATTTGGTATAATTGAGTGATTCGAGTCGGGTCTCTTTGGGCCTGACTTCTCAAGGCCTTGAGTCTATAGAACTGACAATAGCAACCACTTACATTTGTATAGTAGTTTATAGTTGATAAGCCTTCTGACCGATGTCATATCATTTAGTCACAATGTGTCTGTTAGTTAGTTATTATGATCTTTGTCTAATAAGACTTGAAAAAGTTAAGTGAATTTCTCAAGGTCATCTAGTAAGAGGAATACAAGACACAAAACCTAGTGCTTCTGAGGCTACATTCAGAGCTTCGGCACTACCAGGGACAGGTGAGTACACAAATGTGTAAGAACTCATGAGATTGAGTTTGCAACAAATTGCAGGCTTACCAATATCTTGCTACAAGAGATATTGTAGCAATATCCTTTATCTTTTTCTAGAAAAAGGAGGTTTTTTTTAAGCTTATTTAACTGTCACCTCCGATTTCCCCATTCTCCGTCCAGCCATAGGAAACCCACTAACCAGAAACCTACTTTCTGACTCTATAGATTTGCCTATTTTTGACATTCCACATAAATGGAATCGTATAATGTGTGGTCCTTTGTGTCTGGTTTCTTTCACTTAGTATAATGTTTTCAAGGTTCATCCAAGTTGCAGCATGTATCAGTGTTTTAATCCTTTTTTATTGTCAAATAATATTCCATTGTATGGATCTACCACAGTTGGTTATCCAGTTATCAACTGGTGGACATTTTGGTTGTTTCCCCTTTTTGACTATTGTGAATAGTGCTGCTATAAACCTTCATGTACAAGTTGTCTTGTGAACCTGTGTTTTCATTTATTTGGGGTATATAACTAGGAGTGGAATTGCTGGCTTGTATAACTATATGTTTAACCATTTGAGAACTGCCATATTGTTTTCCAAAGTGGCTATTCATATTATATTCCTACCAACAGTATATGAGAGCTCCAATTTTCCATAGGCTTACCAATACATGTTGTTACCTGACTTTCTGATTAGAAGCTATCCTAGTGGGTATGAAGTGGTGTCTCATTATGATTTTGATTTATATTTCCCTGATGGCTAATGATGCTGAACATTTTTTATATGCTTACTGGTCCTTTGTGTATCTTCTTTGGGGAAATGTGTGTCCAAATCCTTCGTCCATTTTCAAATGGGGTTGTTTGTCTTTTTATTATTGAATTGTACTAGTTCTTTGCATATTCTGGATACGAGTCCCTTATCAAATACAGAATTTGAAAAAAACCTTAGTCTCATTTTATAGGTTATCTTTCACTCTCTTGACTGTGTCCTTTGTATTACAATAGTTTTTAATTTTGATGATAACCACCAATGTATCTATATTTTTCTTTTATTATTGTGCTTTTGGTGTAAGGAGGGATATTTTTGGATAAGGAAAAAAGTTGATTACGTGTTTAAATGGCATTAATTATTACTTCAAGGTAAAGCATAAAAGAAAGCACAGTTTCTGAGGATAAGTGTCTGCTTTTATAGAGTTTGCATTGTGATGAAAGAAAAAGTAAAGAAAGAAAAAAGATAGAACACAATAAGGAAAGGATAGAAAAAGGGTTATGAGTAAATATTAAAACAAATTTCAACCACACCTTACTACTAGCAATGTTTATTATTGTCCCATTTCTTTGTAGAACAAACATCATATCAGCAAAGTAAATCTATCAAATATTTACATTTGGATTTTTCCACATTTTTCTAGGCATGGAAACAACCATGACTATTGTACATTTTTCTTTAAAACAAGTATGGGTCAGACGAGTTGTCCAAATATGTTTGTATATGATTTAATGATTGATTTTAAATTATTTTATGTATATATCATTACTAAAATAGCACCTTGGTTGATGTAGAGGTCTTAAAACTTCTTCTGAACATTATGTAGTCTCTTTTTACAAAACAAGATATACCTTCTGCCCTTTACCCAATTAGATTTCTTTCCTTACCTGTTGACAGGTATTTTATGAGTCACATCTGCAATATCCAGTAATTTGCTGCAAGAAATAGTGCTGATTTCATTAGAAAATAATTTGTCTTACAAAACACTTCTTCAATACTCTAAACAATCTCTAATAATATAACTTAATAATATATAATCAAGGAAAATGCTAGGTACAGCAAAGGAAAAATAAACAAATTCAGCTCAGTGTTAAATGAAGACTCTTTCCCTGAGATTCTCCTCAACTCAAGTGAAGGAATGGATAAACAATTTTAATCTATGAATATTTGTACATCTATGTGTGTGTAATTGTGATGTTTATGGTTGCTCTGTACCTAGGTTTATACCTAGGTTTAGTTTTATTTACTCATCAAAATTAAATTCTGAAGTGTTGATGGGGCACATATTCTAGGAGTACTAGGATGGTTACAGAATTCAAACAATAAGGCTTAAGCTCTTAATCAAAGTTGTAACTAAACTGTTATTTTTTGCGGGAAATATCTATCAAACCATTTAAACCTAAGCATGCAAACACTATATTTAAGATGGCAATATAGACATAAACCAAACTGAAGTTATGATTTCTGACCTCCCTGTTTCTTTTCTTTTCTTTGTTGAGACAGAGTCTCACTCTGTCACCTAGGCTGGAGTTCAATGGCGCGATCTTGGGTCACTGCAAGCTCCGCCTCCTGGGTTCAAGTGATTCTCCTGCCTCAGCCTCCTGAGTAACTGGGATTACAGACACACACCACCATGTCCAGCCAATTTTTGTATTTTTAGTAGAGATGGGGTTTCATCATGTTGGTCAGGCTGATCTCGAACCCCTGACCTCAGGTGATCCACCTGCCTTGGCCTCCCAAAGTACTGGGATTACAGGCATTGAGCCACCATGCCCCGCCCTCCCTGTTTATTTTCAATTTTTCTCTTTCAACTAATTCCAACCTTTTTTCTATGCACACTTTTTTACTAGAAAGTTCTTCTGTGGCTGATGCTGCTTGTCTAATATGAAATCCAAATCTTCCTAGGTTTTGGGCCAGTTTCCCAGAATGTGGGATATTTTTGTAACAAAGTGACTAGAAGTTTTTTTTCCCTCTTACATCTAATTGATTTGTTTTTCTAAAATTTAACTCTTTCAGTTGCCAGACACACACACACACACATACACACACACACACACACACACACACACACACACACACACACAATTTGAGCTCTTATTTCTTCTGTTTAGTTTAGTTTCTTCTGTTTCTTGTTTTTCAGTCATTTCATCTTGCTTCCGAAAAGCAGGAGCAAATGCTCATAATGCACAGGGTGCTCATGCTCTCAAAAGAATCCTGTAGGCAAAGCAGGTGGCCTGATGCAAGCAAGTCAGAGCTCTTTTTTTTTTTTTTTTTTTTTTTGAGACGGAGTCTTGCTCTGCCACCCAGGCTGGAGTGCAGTGGCCGGATCTCAGCTAACTGCAAGCTCCGCCTCCCGGGTTTACGCCATTCTCCTGCCTCAGCCTCCCGAGTAGCTGGGACTACAGGCGCCCGCCTCGTCGCCCGGCTAGTTTTTTGTATTTTTAAGTAGAGACAGGGTTTCACCGTATTAGCCAGGATGGTCTTGATCTCCTGACCTCGTGATCCGCCCGTCTCGGCCTCCCAAAGTGCTGGGATTACAGGCTTGAGCCACCGCGCCCGGCCGCAAGTCAGAGCTCTTTTAACTGAACTCCGCTTTGCTTACTTGCTCCAGTTTTTCAAAAAAAAAAAAAAAAAAAAAAAAAAAACCACAAAAATGTCCCTTGGATGTTGGACCACTACTGCCCTTGTGCTACTTTCTAGTTCACTCCCTTCTTCCACCGTTGAGGCATATGCTCCCCAATAGTCTGCTGTTTTGAAACTTAGCCTGTTCATGCCTTTTGAACTCATTATTCTAACTATGTAATTTAATAGAATACTGGGGAAACCAAAGAAGAAATGATTACAAAAAGAAAAGGGTTTTGTTTTTATGAAAATAAAATTAAATGCTTTGGAAAGAGTTTAAATTTTACTTAAAATTAGTATGGAAAATGAACCAATAAGTTTGGGAAAAGGCAACAAAAATAGAATTATTTAACTAAGTCTGAATTTAAAAATGGCCTAGTTGCATTTACTCGTAAGTGTGTATTATCTTATCCTACAAACATTTACTGAGCATTTAGTATGTATAATAAATAGCTGAGTAGGTAGGAATATAAAAACAAGTAAATCACAGATGTTAAGATAATAAAGTCTAGAGGGGAAAGAAGTTGTGTGAACATGCATATTGCAAGAAAATGTCATGGCTATATTAAAGGAGGGTTTTTTAAAGCCTGGAAATGTTTAAATAAACGTGTTATTGGCTCCCAAGGGACATTTAAAAATAATGATTTGTCTCCTCTGATAATATGCAATGTTTTATCAATATAAAACATTTGAAAAACAGAGAAAAACGTAAAGAAGAAAATAAAAACTATATCCAATTCGACTACCCAGAGAATTACTATAATGTTTTTGGTGGATTTTCTCTCAATCTTTTTCTTGTCCTTTGAACATTATATATGTGTGTATGTGTGTGTGTGTGTGCATGTGTGTGTAACATGCTATATAAATTATATCATTTTATTGTATTATATTATTTAACACTAAAATTATATAATAATATACATTATAAGTACTCATACACAAAGCATTTTCTTTTTACAATATTGGGATAATTTTGTCTCCCTTTAATAGGTTTTAAAACGTATTAATGACAACATAGCATTTAAGCACAAATTTTAAATTATTAAATATCTATATTGAGAACAATTACATAAATAAACAATATTAGACTTAAAGGTGTCAGCCCAGGAGAAATTTCTTTATAATTTTAATTTTTATTTTAAGTTTCAGGTATATGTACAGGATGTGCAACTTTGTTACATACGTAAACATGTGCCATGGTGGTTTGCTGCACCTATCAACCCATCGCCTAAGCCCAGCATGCGTTAACTATCTTTCCTCATGCTCTTCCTCCCCCTACCCCACCCCCTGACAAGACCCAGTGTGTATTGTTCCCCTGTCTATGTCCATATGTTCTCATTGTTCAGCTTCCACTTGTAAGTGAGAACATGTGATGTTTGGTTTTCTGTTTCTGCATTAGTTTGCTGAGGATAATGGCTTCCAGCACCATCCATGTCCCTGCAAAAAACATGATCTTGTTCCTTTTGATGGCTGCATAGTATTCCATGGTATATATGTATCACATTTTCTTCATTCAGTCTATCACTGATGAGCATTTTAGTTGATTCCACGTCCTTGCTATTGTGAGTAGTGCTGCAATGAACATATGTATCTTTGTAATAGAATGATTTATATTCCTTTGGGTATATACCCAGTAATAGAACTGCTGAGTCAACTGGTATTTCTGGTTCTAGATCTTTCAGTACTCACCACGCTGTCTTCCACAATGGTTGAACTAGTTTATATTCCCACCAACAGTGTAAAAGCATTCCTATTTCTCCACAACTTTGCCAGCATCTGTCATTTCTTGACTTTTTAATAAACGCCATTCTGACAGATGTGAGATGGTATCTCATTGTGGTTTTGATTTGCATTTCTCTAATTATCAGTGATGTTGAGCTTTTTTTTCAAATGTTTGTTGGCCACATGAATGTCTTCTTTTGAGAAGTGTCTGTTCATGTCTTTTGCACACTTTTTAATGGGGTCATTTGTTTTTTTCTTGTAAATTTGTTTAAGTTCCTTGTAGATTCTGGATATTAGACCTTCGTCAGATGGATAGATTGCAAAAATTTTCTCCCTCTCTGTAGGTTACCTGTTTGCTCTGATGATAGTTTCTTTTACTGTGCAGAAACTCTTTAGTTTAATTAGATCCCATTTGTCAATTTTTGCTTTTGTTGCAATTGCTTTTGGGGATTTTGTCATGAAATCTTTGCCAGTGCCTATGTCCTGAATGGTATTGTCTAGATTTTCTTCTAGGGGTTTTTTTTTTTTTTCTTTCTGATCATTTTGGGTTTTAAATTTAAGTCTTAATTCATTCTGAGCTAATTTTTGTGTAAGGTGTAAGGAAGGGGTCCAGTTTTAATTTTCTGCATATGACTAGCCAGTTTTCCCAGCACCATTTATTAAATAGAGAATCCTTTCCCCATTGCTTGCTTTTGTCAGGTTTGTCAAAGATCAGATGGTTGTAGATGTGTAGTCTTATTTATGAGTTCTCTATTCTGTTCCATTGGTCTATGTGTCTGTATTTGTACCAGTACCATGCTGTTTTGGTTACTGAAGCCTTGTAGCATAGTTTGAAGTCCAGTATCATGATGCCACCAGCTTTGTTCTTTATGCTTATGTTCTCTATGCTTAGGAAGGTCTTGGCTACACAAGTTCTTTATTGGTTCCATATGAATTTTAAATAATTTCTTCTAATTCTGTGAAGAATGTCAATGATAGTTTAATAGGAATATCATTAGATCTATAAATTAATTTGGGCAGTAAGGCCATTTCCATGATATTGATTCTTCCTATCCATGAGCATGGAATGTATTTCCATTTGTTTGTGTCCTCTCTGATTTATTTGAGCGGTGGTTTTTAGTTCTTCTTGAAGAGGTACTTCACTTCACTTGTTAGCTGTATCCTAGGTATTTTATTCTATTTGTAGCAATTGTGAATGGGAGTTTATTCATGATTTGGCTCTCTGCTTGCCTGTTGTTGGTGTATAAGAATGCTTGTGACTTTTGCACATTGATTTTGTATCCTGAGACTTTGGTGAAGTTGCTTATCAGCATAAGAAGCTTTTGTGCTGAGACGATGGGGTTTTCTAGACATAGGATCATGTCATCTGCAAACAAAGATAATTTGATTTTCTCTCTTCCTATTCAAATATGCTTTATTTCTTTCTCTTGCCTGATTGCCCTGGCCAGAACTTCCAATACTATGTTGAATAGGAGTGGTGAGAGAGGGCATCCTTGTCATTTACAGGTTTCCAATGGGAATGCTTTCAGCTTTTGCCCATTCAGTATAGTATTGGCTGTGGGTTTGTTGTAAATGGCTCTTATTATTTTGAGGTATGTTCCTTTAGTGCCTGGTTTGTTGAGAGTTTTTAACATGAAGGGTTGTTGAATTTTATTGAAGATCTTTTTTTTTTTTTTGCATCTGTTGAGATAATCATGTGGTTTTTGTCTTTAGATTTGTTTATGTGATGAATTATGTTTATTGATTTGCATATGTTGAAGTAGCCTTGCATCCCAGGGATGCAGCCAACTTAATTGTGGCAGATAAACTTTTTGACATGCTGCTGTATTCAGTTTGCCAGTATTTTGTGGAGAATTTTTGCATTGATGTTGATCAGGGATATTGGCTTGAAGTTTTCTTTTTTTGTTGTATCTCTGCCAGGTTTTGGTATCAGGATGATGCTGGCCTCATATAATGAGTTAGGGAAGAGTCCCTTCTTTTCAATTGTTTCGAATAGTTTCAGAAGAAAGGATATCAGCTCCTCTTTGTACTTCTGGTAGAATTCAGCTATAAATTCATCTGGTCCTGGGTTTTTATTGGTTGGTAGGCTATTTATTACTGCCTCAATTTTAGAACGTGTTATTTGTCTCTTCAGGGATTCAACTTCTTTCAGGTTCTGTCTTGGGAGGGTATATGTGTCCAGGAGTTGATCAATTTCTTCTAGACTTTCTACTTTATTTGTATAGAGCTGTTTAGAGTATTCTCTGCTGGTTGTCTGTATTTTTATGGGGTCAGTGGTGATATCCTTTTTATCATTTTTTATTGTGTCTATTTGATTCCTTTTTCTTTTCCTTTTTATTAGTCTAGCTTGTAGTCTATTTTATTAATGTTTTCAAAAACCCCACTCCTGGATTCATTGATTGTTTTTGAAGGGTTTTTCATGTCTCTGTCTCCTTCAGTTCTGCCCTGAGCTTGGTTATTTCTTGTCTTCTGCTAGGTTTGGGGTTTGTTTGCTCTTGGTTCTCTAGTTCCTTTAATTGAGATATTAGGTTGTTAGCTTGAGATTTTTCTAGCTTTTTGATGTGGGCATTTAGCGCTATAAATTTCCCTCTTAACACTGCTATAGCTGCGCCCCAGAGATTCTGGTACATGGTCTTTTTGTTCTCACTGGTTTCAAAGAACTTGGTTTCTGCCAACATTTTTTTTTATTTACCCATGAGTCATTCAGGAGCAGATTGTTCAATTTTCATGTAGCTTTGTGGCTTTGAGTGCGTTTCTTAATCTTGAGTTCTAATTTGATTGTGCTGTGGTCTGAGAGATTGTTTGTTATGATTTCAGTTCTTCTGCATTTGGTGAGGAGCAATTTATTTCCAATTATGTGATCAATTATAGAGCAAGTACTATGTGACACTGAAAAGAATGTATATTCTGTTGTTTTTGGGTGTAGAGTTCAATGATGGCAGCTGGCCCTCACCCCGAACTCGGTCTTATTAGACAATCTCCAGCCTGCTGCGCTGGCCAGAGGGGATTCCAAGCCAGTGGGTTTAGCTTATGGGGTTCTTTGGCAGTGGGGCCCGCTCAGCGAGGCAACTTGGCTCCCTGGCTTCAGTCCCCTTCCCACAGGAGTGGAGGGATCTCCTGTGTCACCAGAAATCCCAGAGCCTGAGTACGCAAAAACTCCTGTCTCAGTGCCTACTGAGCTTCTGCCCACCTGAGCAGCTGCTGTGAATCTGCATAGCTCTGTGCTTGGGAATCAATGCTCCGGTGGTGTGGGCTCATGAGGAGACATCCTAATCTGTGGGTTGCAAGGATCCATGGGAAATCATGGTTTTCAGGGAGGGGTGGCACAATCCCTCACCGCCTCCCTGGGCTGGGGGAGGGAGCTCCCTTTGCCCCAGGCAGCTCCTGGGTGAGCCCTTGCTCCACCCTGCTTTTCCTCACTCTCTGTGAATCATGCCATCTGCCCAATCAGTCCCAATGAGAGAACCTTGGTACCTCAACTGAAGATGCAGAATTCACTCACCCTTTTCATCCTTCTTGGTGGGAGCCACAGAGTGGAGCTATTTCTGTTTGGCCATCTTGGCTGCTCCCTAGGAGAAATTAAAAAACAAAACAAAACAAAACAAAAACAGAAAAAGGTGTTACAAGCCAGGTGCAGTGGCTTACGTCTGTAATCCCAGCACTTTGGGAGGCTGAGGTGGGTGAATCACTTGAGGTCAGGAGTTCGAGACCAGCCTGGCCAATATGGTGAATCCCTGTCTCTACAAAAAATACAAAAATTAGCAGGGTGTGGTAGTGCACACCTGTAATTCCAGCTACTCAGGAGGCTAAGGTGAGAGAATTGCTTGAAAACCCAGGAGGTGGAGGTTGCAGTGAGCTGAGATCGCACCACTGCCCTCCAGCCTGGGTGACAGAGTGAGATTCTGTCTTAAAAAAAAAAAAAAAAAAAAAAAAAAAAAAAAAAAAAAATTGTTATAAGTGACAAGTATTTGGATTACATTGTAGAGAAGCCACTGATTTTTTTTCACATCAGTTGACCCTTTTGAAGTAATCGGAGCCACAGTGACATGGCAGGACATTGCAGATCAAAGCAACTCACATACAGCATTTTAGTATTTAGGAAGGCATTTTCACTTCTATGAAATATCTAACATCCACTTTTGAGAGAAGATTCTCACTAATCTTGGAGATTAATGTCCATCCCCTTCCTTGCACTTTCTTTTCCTGGCTAAGAAATAACATCAAGGAGAGGAAAACCAAGCTGTGGTGAAGCTGAATGTCAGTGGTGAGATAACTGCCAAGTGCCCACAGGGCAGAGTGGGGTCCAGAACTGATTCAAGGCTCAAGGAGGTTGTGGCGGCCAATGGCCAGTCTTCTCACATTTTGTCTCTCAGAAAGAGGGCTCTGATGTGCTCATCTACCAGATGTGTTTTCAATGAAACTCAGCCTTGTGATTCTATGGGCACAGATATTATGTCTGTGAAACAATGGATGCAGACTTGCTTTGAAAGTCTGAAGTTCAATGCATTATGATCTGCTGACTATTCTTAAGGAGTAGGTACATCTGGTACCTTTCCTTCTGTACTGCTTCATCAGTCTTTCACCATTGAACCTTGTCTTCTCCCACAAGAAAATTTGCTGGGGCTTTGATGAGGGACCCTGATCGGAGACCCTGTGCTCACAGGGAAATAGAGGCAGGGCTCCTGGGTCAGATCTAGAGGAAGGCTGTCCCTCACTCTGTGCACTGGGAGCTTTCAGAGCTTTGTGCAGGTGCCTCACCCAGGCATCCTGCACACTGGTGTAGATAACATCACAAGTTAGTGGCTTTATGAACCAGCCAACGCCCTCAGGTCTCTTTCTGGGAATCCTTCAGCCTCTTCTTGAATCACTTCCTTTTATTGTTCCAGCTCTGGACTTTGTTCTTAGTCTCCACTCCTCCCTGGATACAGAACCCTAATTCTTAACTTGATTTCCTGTCACACGTTCTCCTGGATTTGTTTAATCATTAGAGATGATTCTCTCTAACTATGGGTACAGTTCAGAGGCAGGTGACCTGTCTGGAGCTTGGCTTAATGCTCTCCTGTTGCTGTCTTAATATTCCTAATAATATTTGAAAAAGGATCCTGCATTTTCATTTTGCAAATGACTCTACAATTTATGTAACCTGTCCTGTCTGTGACACCTAGCCACAACAAGCCAACTTAGCCCATTGCCATGGCTACCCCCAAATACCAGCCTGGCTAAGGCCCTGGGTAGAGGTGAGTCAGACTGATGAGGCTGAGGTCCCTACTCTTTCTCTCCTTGCCAAAATGGGCACAACTGTACCCACAGCTAGAGGGAATCAGTGATGCCCACTGAGGCTGCCATGGGGAAGTCAGGAGTTGAGAACTAATTTAATAACATTTGAATTGAGATGTTGGGAGCTAACACTGGCTCAATCTTTCCTTCTTGCAGACAGGCTTTAATGAAGAACAAAGAAAGGAAATAAAGCAGCAGCCAGCAGCCATTCTCCACCTCCACAGCTTTGAAACCTAAAGGAGACCTGAGCTGGTGTGAGGGAGATTTAAATTGAATAAGTTTAGACTTATGTGAAATTTGGATGAAATTAGGTTTTTACTTATTTATTAGCACCTTATTACTTGGTAGTAATCATGTGAACTATGAGTTCTGTCCAATATTCACTCAGAGGTAGAGAAAGAACAAGTTGAGGGTGTAGGTTTGAAGAGACAGTGGCAAGAGGAAAAAAGTTGATTTTTTGCTTGCACCCTATTGAATCCAGCTTATTTAATAGACTAGATTCAAGAGCCTTACTTCCTGAAGGCCAGTGGGAGGATGAGCAAGCGGATCATGAGGGCGTAACTCAAATTAGACCGCAAAGCCTACTCTTGTTATTCATGAGGCTAGCCCCAAAATAATGCAAGGATTTATCTAGTTCCTACTAAAATAACAACTACCATTTTAAGGTATTTACTATGTTTTATGAATTATATAATTTCCACCTCACAATGAGATATTTTAATAAGTTGTGTGTGAGAAAGACTAAAGTCACTAAGTCATAGAGTGGGTGAGTATAGAAGCCAGCACTGAAAACCAGGCTTATCAAACTCTGGAGCTTATGCTCTCAACCATTACCTTATTCTGTCCTTAAAGGAGCTAAAAAACTGAGTTCAGATTTTTCAGCATGCCTTTTTAGGCAGTCTTTTTTGCAATACTCATATATAATAACCACTAAAATTAGCATCATTTTCAACCAAACAAAAGCAATGAAATACCTTTCTCACTTCCATTCCCCTATTCTCTTGCTCTTTCATATTTATACATAAAAACCATAAAACAAACAACAAACAACGCACTCAAACTGATTACAATAAAGTTAAAATTTGAACATATGTATAGTTTTTGAAAATCCCATTCAGCTGGAAAAACAAAAGAAAGAAAAAATGTTTTAACCTAGTCTGTTGTCTGTATCAAGTTCCAGATGGTGAAGGAAACCATGAAGAGAATTACTGTTCTAGAGAAAATTTGATCAGCAAGGAAGAAGTTCTTAGTAAAGCAGGACAGGACTGTATTGTCCCTAGTCAGATGTAACCCCAGAGTTCCAGGAAATAGCATAAAGCTAAGAGAATAGAATTAGAATCTCAGAACTGCAAATGACCATGAGAATAAGAGGACTGTATCTGAGAAACAGATGTAGCTCTCTCCATCAATCTTGGTTTACATAAGAACAGGCAAATTACGTGAAAGAATAAATACTTGAACGTGGGCCTGGACGAATGGTATGAAATAGGCTGATATTCAGAATAAACAAAGGTTTATATAGTCTCTCCCTAATCCCAGCTCAAGCACCTTACACACTCAACATTTTCAAAGATGAGGACACCCTTCTCAACCCTGGATGAAGTTTGGAGAAAGGCTGTCTATCGATTTTTGGGAATGGAAGAGGCCAGGCTCACTTTCCCAGTCTCATGGATGATAGGGGCAGCAGAGAGACCAGCTGACTCAGTAACTGCACTCAGGGAACCTTGATTTGGTCCTTTGGTGATTCTCCTACAAATTTCACGCTGTCTGGACCAGAGAAAGGAAGCACATTCAGAACACAGAATAGGATTTTAATAATAATTTTTAATAGAGAAGAAGCCCATTTCCCTCCACCTCACCCCTATCCTTTATGATATGTGGTAGAAAAGAGTTGTAATGATTAGAATTATTTTCTAGCACAGGAATGTGATTTTTGAGGGGAAATCTTTAGCCCATTTGGAGAAGGTGAGACCCTAAGTAAGGAAATTGCACAGTGAGAACCTCAGACATATCTACCTCAGAAGGCCATTGTGGGTGTGAAATGCTAAGATCTGTAAAGCACAGGGAACAATGCTTGGCATACAGTAGAATATCGCAATTTTTTATTATTGTCTTCTATAGGATCTTGCTCAGAATGAATCTCAAGAAGTCTTTTGTCTGCTATAACTACATTCTCTCCCTTTTGAAAATGAAAACAACATTTGCCCATCTGTAGACTTTTCATATCTGTCCTCTTTGTCTGTCTCTAAAAACCAGAAAACAAAAACCCAGCTCTCCTGTGGGTACTCCATGCTGTTTGCAAGCAGGAGAATATAATTCATGAGGACCAAGGAGAGTTGCATACAATTTACAATTCCTTTCTCTGTTTTTGAACTTCAGTTGTTTTCCTCTCAAAAATTGAACTTTGCTCCATTAATACCACTTGCATTGATAGAGAAACTTGAGTGGAATGGACATTTGGTAGTTTATTCTTTATATTATCCATTCCCCAAAACTAAGTATATGCTTTTCTTGTTCTTGTTCCTTCTTCAGAGTTTAAATGACGTTTTAATAGCTCTTAACATCTTATATAAAGGTGTCTAGGGAGGCACTGCTCTGCCTGCCATGCCATTCCAACCCCTCTCCCTTACAGGGAGTGAGGACTTCTGAGAGGTGACATGGAGGGTGAGTTTGGGCAATAGCCCATCATACTCACCCTGAAAGGCAGCCCCATTTGCTAAACCAAGGGGGTCGAGAGAGAACACAGGAAGAGTTGAAGGAAGATCTTCCTCAACTCAGACCCCAATGCCAGCCAGTTCCTTCCTCACACATCCCTCTGCCTCTTTAGAACCTGAGTCTTCTCTTCTAGTAGAAGGTTAGAGACATCACGTGATGGCTTAATTCAGTCCAATCATGGATGAAACACTGAAATCCACCAAGGAAAGGAAATTTGTGAAAATCAGTATAGAATCTGTAAAAGTATAAGTTATATGAATATTGAACACATAAAGTCAAAGCTTACTTGAATATGTGTGGGGAAAATTCCCTGAGAACATACCCTGTGATAGCACAAATTCAATTAACACAGAGTTGGGAACAGGTACTTGTTCTGGGCTAACATTTCCCACATGCTGTCGTAACTGGGAGAATTAAGCCCATCCTATGTGACTCCTCTGGAAGAAGACTCTTGAAAGCCGGCTCCTGGTTTCCTCCAGACTTTGCCACTTGAATCTTTTTCCTGTGTTGATTATGCTTAGTATCTTTTAGCTGTAATAAGTCATAACTATGAGGATCACTAGGATCACTATAGGTTGAGTCCTGTGAGTCCTTGTAGGGAATCATCAAACCTGAGGGTTGTCTTGGGAACCCCCAACTCAGTATCCTTGAAATGTTTCCTATTCCCTGAGTCATTTCAGGGGCTAGTTCACTGCATAAATGTTTCTGGTAGGGACAGAGAACTGTTTCCACACTATGTATCAATTTCTGGCGCTGCATAGACTAAATGAGAGGGGTGGCCATGTTAATTGACCCAAGGTGTAAAATTAATGATTTTTTATCCAAGTCTTCTCCTGAACATAAATATTATAGAAGAATGACTTTGAACTTAATTATTCAGCTATGGGATCCTTTATGTGTAGAAAAACCTTATGGGAATGCCAATATCTGAAATATTTCAAAGTAAGGCTGCTCTGATTGGGGAAACCCTCAGAACCTTACCTGTTCATTGTCCTTCCCCCTTTCTGACATCAAGCTGGAAAATTCGACTTGGAGCTTACTTTAAAAAAAAACTATATACCATAAGTGAGAGCATTATGCAAGGTTATGTCCTCACAGAGGGAAATAGATGGTAAAGTAATTGCCTTAATTACTTGTTAACTTATAAATGAAATATCAAAATTAGGTTATGAAAACATCATGTTCATTTCTTTAATCAGAAAGGAAACTGAACATGAGAAAGTCATAGATGGCATAGCTAAGGGCATAACTGAAGTCCCACTTCTGTATCTGACTGTTTTCCCTTAGCACAGGAAAAAGAAAGTGGGGAACTAATTGTTTTTAAAGTATCTATTATAAGCACACTATGTATTATTTCTTATAATGTTTAGATAGCCATAAGAGGTACTTTACCTCCATTTTAATGACCAGGAGGCAAATCCTCACATTGTTGCAGAGTTGGGATATGAATCTAGCTCTGACTCCTTGTCACAACGTACTGAACCTCTCAGTGTCAGTCCGTCAGATCACTCACTGTTTGACCCAACTATCTGGCTTACTAACCTCATGTGCTATGTTTCTTTCTCTTCTAGCTGCTAAAGTCTTTTTATCTGCATAAAGAATGGCTGGAAGGCCCTACTTCTGTATGCCCTGCAAAACAGATAGATTAGGGGAAAGACATCTGATCATCCCTCTTCAAATAGAAGGCATTGAAATCTGGATGAGCATGTAACCAAAAATATCCTCAATGGTTCGGCAGTCCTTGCTAAACTGAGCATGCAGGAAATGTGCTTTAATTACCACTGGCCACGTCCATCTGAAAGATATTTTGCTGTTTGTGACTGTTTCTCAGTTAGCCTGATGCTTTTGTTCAAAAAGTTGGTTCCTGATAGCTGCTTGTCAGCCTGAGTTTCCTAATTGGCTCCAGTTTTTCTGTGTTTCTTAAAGTTGCGCTTCAGTGAATCCTGAAAGCATTTCCTCTTTCCTCCCAGCTCATGATTATCCCACTTCAGCTAGTCACACAACAGCTGTCTGGGATCCAGCTGTCACCCTCCAATGCACGTGAGCAGTCCAGCAGAACGACATTCCTGTGTACCCTGGCTTCACTCCAAGACTGGGGGGTGACATTACTCCCCTTGGATGATGGAGGATTGACGAATGAAGGAAGTTGGGACAAAGTTCATAGCTGTAAACACCCCATCCATCAGCAAGGTGTAGTTCTAACAGGTGACAGATATTTGAACAGCAGAGATAACATGTACTTTTATTTTTATTTATTCACTCTCTCAAGGCTTAAAGACAACAGTGAGATAGCATACACTTCTCCACGCTGGCTATGAAACATGCTGGGAATAAGGGGATTCAACTCTAGACAGAAAAAAGGTGGGGCACCAGGAAACCAGCCAGCACGGCATAAAGGTCAGAGCAGTCAACAGAAAGAAGTGCACCACTCATTAGCAAAGACCAAGACCAAGAAGGAAGCAAAATAGATTCAGTTTGGGTCCACACTGTACTCGAGGGTTTTTTTGTTTGTTTGTTTTTGTTTTTGAGATGGAATTTCACTCTTGTTACCCAGGCTGGAGTGCAATGGCACCATCTCAGCTCACTGCAACCTCTGCCTCCGGGTTTTAGCGATTCTCCTGCCTCCTGCCTCAGCCTCATGAGTAGCTGGGATTACAGGCATGTGCCACCATGCCTGGCTAATTTTTGTATTTTTAGTAGAGATGGTGTTTCTCCATGTTGGCCAGGCTGGTCTAGAACTCCTGACCTCAGGTGATCTCCCTGCCTCAGCCACCCAAAGTGCTGGAATTACGGGTGTGAACCACTGTACCTGACCAAGAGGTTATTTTAAAGGATTATTAAAAGGGTTATCAATTTAGCTAGTATTGTACATTTCCTTGCAACCTAAGAAGTATGTATCATTAATTCTGTTTTCTAGGTGAGTAAATCATGGCTCTGAGAATTTAAGACCTTTGCCCATGGTAATGTCATTAGTAAGTGGTAGAGCCAGGATATGAACCTGGTTCAGCTGAACTGAAAGCAGGTGCCAATCAACTATGCCACACTGTAATCAAAACCAAGGCAGTAGTATCAAGGTGCAATTGTAAAACAGAACTCTTTATGGTCTCCCAGAAATGAGTCTTCCTTTGTTCTTTCTTTATCTTAGTTACCGGCACCAGGATTCATGCGTGCCAAGTCTGAAACCTGGGACCCATCTTGATGCCTGCTTCTCCCTCACTCTTCAAGATTCATCTCATACACCGCCTCTTTACAAGTCTCCCTTTACCTCCAGGTTAAATACTTCCTCAGTTGCATCCTGTTAACATATTATGTGCATATTTTCTGCTTCCACTGTATTTGGGCATCTCTAGAGATTAGAGAGGCATTTCACACATCTTTGTATCTCCATCACATAGCAAATTAATGTCACATAGTTCGTACTTTAAGTGAATAATTGAAATAATAGACAGGATGGATGAATGAATGAATGAATGGATACCAGAATATAAAGAAAAGTATGTTTCCTTTTCATTTTTTTTTTCTTTTTAGCATTAACTAGAAGAGATTTTTTCACCCAGGAATGTTGAATATTATAGTGGACATTGTCTTTGGTGGCAGTTTTACAAGATGTGTAGCAGGGAAATAACAAGTACACAATAAACAGTATGTTTACAGTTTTAACAATCACTAATTAAGTACTTTGGATGGCCATAGGCTACCAGATGTTATTAAGGAAAGCAATGACTTCTCCAGGATACTTAATAAACATTCAATTATGGAAAGCTACTTTGGGTATTAAGGATGCCAAAATTCATATTGAAGATTCTTCAAGGGCTGCATTTATTTTCCTGGCATAGATACTGGATACATGTGCTTTCTGGATCCTCTCCCTTCAATTGTACAAAGCTTAACAGAAGTCACTTGGCAAGTTTAGGACTAACTGTGGCTGATCAGCTCAACCTGTTTGTCTCAATGTGATGCCTGAGCCCCATGGAATTGTTTCTACTTGCTTCATACACCTGGGGAATAAATATGCATTTTTCCAAATAAATGTTTGAGAAGACCACTTTTCTTACTAACAGAAAGTCCAGAATCACTCTCTTAATTCTTTTCCACAACTAATTTTCCACAACCTTGAGGGTTTGATTAATTTGGGAAGGGGGGCTGGGATTAGCACTGCTTCCAAATGTCAAGTACAAAGCAAACCAGAATAGTGGATGAGTCCACTGCTGCCCTTGCTTCTTGCTGCTGCAGTCAGTTGTCAGATGGTTGGTGAATGGCCTGCTGTCTGTCCAGGACTCACTGGTGCCCTCTTAGAATCCTAGGCTGAAACTCTTCATTTCACACCCATGTGGCCAGAGGATTTTCTGAAAGGACAGCCACTGAGCTAAGATACATGGTGATTCTGGCTTCAGTTACCCTCTCTGCTGGAACCAGCTCTTCCACCAATTCTTAATACCTTGTGTAGAATGAGGGTCATCAAAACTGACTTCCCTTGAATAATGTGAAGTTTTTGATGATCTTTCTTGTCTTGTCAAAGCCACTTGGCCCACTGGATTCTCTAACTTACAGTCTCAGAGAACTAGGGATTATGTCTGCCTTCTTGCCTCCAAATCCTTAGGTTCCTATACAAATAAATCCTCTTTTCGTCCAGAAATCACTGCTTTTCAGAATATTTTGAGGAAGAACATGTCTCTCTCCCTTCACCTGGAGCAGTGAGTATTATACAATGAGAAGGTCAGCTCCAGTGCTCTATGTTCCTCCCTGTTTCTGTCTCCATATCGCTATGTTTATCTGCATCTCTCTCACACTCTATCTCTTTCTCTATATCCTTGTAACAATTGTTCATTACCCACAGGGAGGATCATCAGATTTTCATTAACACTTCTTTTTGTCACAGATTTTATCACCAGTATCATTGGTCACAAGATGAATGGTGATAGAACGTAAGGGTAGACTAACCCACGCTATTATAATTACTAGAGAAGCCTATAAACTGATTGAACTGCAGATTGTCTTATGATGAGCTGAACATCCATGAGAAGACCGTCTCTCAAATATTTATATTTACTAAAAACTGTACTTTTTCTTAACTGGGTGTTGTTGATCTTACAAACACTGTGAATGTAACATTTGATTGATTTCTTCTTGGCTGAAAAATTCAGAATTAAATGAACAGAACCTCACAGTAAGCATGTATTTATTCTAATATTTCCCCTGATTTATGAAAAAGTTTTTTAATTCTATTGAGTGGATACATTTTCTAATACATCTTAAAAATGTTAAATTTTAAATATTTTTGGATAAAAATTGTGTCACAAAAACCATGAGGGGTTTCTAGTATCTTCTTTGTATAAAAGCAACAATTTTTTTTCTTTCCAACTTTTATTTTAGGTTCAAGGGGTACATGTGCAGGTTTGTTACATGGGTAAATTGCATGTCATGGGGGTTTGCTGTACAGATAGTTTTATCACCCCATAATCAGCATAGTATCCAATATGTAGTTTTTCAATCTTCCCTCCTTCACCCTCAAGAAAGCTTCATGGTCTGTCATTCCCTTCTTTGTGTCCATGTTTACCCAATGTGTAGCTTAAAGGTGAAAACATGTCGTGTTGTGTTTTCTGTTCCTGAATTATTTTGCTTAAGCTAATGTCCTCCAATTCTATCTATGTTTCTGCAAAGGACGTGATTTTATTCTTTTTTTTTTTATAGCTGCATATTATTCCATGGTGTATATGTACCACACATTCTTTATACAGTCCACCATTGATGAGCATCTAGGTTGATTCCCTGTTTTGTCATTGTCATTAGCCCTGCAGTGAACATATGTGTGCATATGTCTTTATGGCAGAAGCATTTATATCCCTTTGGGGTATATACTCAGTAAGGGGACTACTAGGTTGAATGGTAGTTCCATTTTAAGTTTTTTGAGGAATCTCCAGACTGCTTTCTGCAATGGCTGAACTAACATACATTGCCACCAGTAGTGTCAAAGCATTCCCTTTTCTCTGCAATCTAACTAGCATCTGTTATTTTTTGACTTTTTAATAATAGCCATTCTGACTGGTGTGAAATGGTATCTCATTGTAGTTTTCATTTGCATTTCCCTAATAATTAGTCATACTGAGCATTTTTTTCACATGCTTGTTGGCTGCGTGTATGTCTTCTTTTGAGAAGTGTCTATTCATATCCTTTGCCAATTTTTAAATGGGGTCATTTGTTTTTTGCTTGTTGATTTGTATAAATTTCTTATAGAGTCTGGATATTAGACCTTTGTCAGATGCATAGTTTGCAAATATTTTCTCTCCTTCTGTTGATTGTCTGTTTACTCTGTTGGTAGTTCCTTTTGCTGTACAAGAGCTCTTTAGTTTAATTAGGTCTCACCTTTAATTTTTATTTTCATTATAATTACTTTTGGAGTCTTCATAAGGAAGTCTTTGCCAGGACTGATATCCAGAATGGTATTTCCTAGGTTTTCTTCCAGACTTTTTATCGTTACAGATTTTATATTAAAGTCTTTAATTCATCTTGAGGTGATTTTTGTATATGGCATAAGGAAGGGGTCCAGTTTCAATCTTCTGCATATGGCTAGCCAGCTATTCCAGCACCATGTATTTAATAGGGAATCCTTTCCCCATTGCTTGTTATTGTCAACTTTGTCAAAGAACAGATGGTTGTAGGTGTGCAGCTTTTTTTTTTGGGGGGTTCTCTAACTTATTCTATTGGTCTATGTGTCTGTTTTTGTACTAGTTCAATGCTGTTTTAATTACTGTGGCCTTGTAGTATAGTTTCAAGTTGGGTAGTGTGATGCCTTCAGTTCTTTTTGCTTAGGATTGCTTTCACTATTCAGGCTTTTATTTTTTTTATTTTTTGTTCCAAATGGAATTTAGAATAGTTATTTCTAGTTCTGTGAAAAATGTCATTGGTATTTTGATAGGAATAACATTTAGGCCGGGTGCAGTGGCTCAAGCCTGTAATCCCAGCACTTTGGGAGGCCAAGACAGGTGGATCACGAGGTTAGGAGATCGAGACCATCCTGGCTAACACAGTGAAAACCCGTCTCTACTAAAAAAAATACAAAAAACTAGCCGGGCGAGGTGGCAGGCACCTGTAGTCCCAGTTACTCGGGAGGCTGAGGCAGGAGAATGGCATAAACCTGGGAGGCAGAGCTTGCAGTGAGCTGAGATCTGGCCACTGCACTCCAGCCTGGGCAACAGAGCGAGACTCCGTCTCAAAAAAAAGGAATAACTTTTAATCTGTAAATTGCTTTGGGCAGTATGGAAGGAACAATTGTTAGCATTATCTAGAGTAGGTGCATTTCAGAAAAAAAATCAGTGTGATTTACAGCCTGTGCTTTTAATTATATATGGTGTAATAATATACCTTTATGGGAAAAATTTCATTAATAGGATAATAAATTTTATTTACATGTTTGAGGGAAGCAGATAATGTCAATGGATTGTAATATAAAAACTCTTTCACACTCACTAAAGAATGTATTTTTAGGATATTTAAAATGTATTAATGCATTCACTAGAAATGATACCTAGTATATTATGAAGTTATTTGCTGAAGCATTTTCTTGAAGTGGTCATGAAGTCATCTTTATGGACAGTCAAAATTAAGAACAATTTTTCTTCTAGATGACATCTCTTACATGCCATATTTGGATCCTGTCTTGTACCACTAGTGGAATGTTCACTAACTAGTGAAAGGGATGAAAGGGTCCTTGATATTCTCTCTGCTACTATTAAGTTAAGCAATGTTAAATAAAGAATCAAGAAATTGCCCCAATAATTCAATACAAATTTTCCTCCCAATCCAAATATTAAATTCTGGTTAGCTGATTTGGTTAGAATACATTTCATTTAACATTAAAAATCAGGTTCATTCACTTCAGTGGTCAGATAACCATCTGGAAAGAAATGTTTAGTGCCACAGCCACAGATTACATCCTCAATCTCACAGGATCTGAAAGAGATAACATGTGAGAAAGGTAGACTCCAAGCTCTTTGGCACAGGCCTGTGTTAACCAGATTATATTTGAAGGACAGAATGTTCCCTATGTTCATTATTGATGTGCAAACCTAAGAGTCAGAGTCTGCTTATATCATGTCTAAACTTCACCTTGCTTTTGGGAGGAGCTCATCTTATCATCCCAAGTGGTCTTCTGTTCTTCTTTTGGCTGTGTTATTTTTCACTCCCAACTTTATGCCATCCAAAAATGTGATAAGCAAATGTCTTGCATCTTCTCTTATGTCAGATGGCTAACCAGCCTAGGGCCAAGTAGAAAGACATATGCCTGGCACTAGGGATCTCCATCTGGATTGACTGAGACCTTTTTTATCACAGATTCCTGGCACCTTTTCTCCTTAGTAATAAATCCTCCTTAATGTACTGTCCTTATGTTCACATTTCTTCATCTGCTTCACAGACACATCTTGCCTGGAAAGAACTTATGAGGCCTTCTCACATTCCACATTGCCCCTATCCCAGCCTAAACTGCTAACATACGTTGCATTTGTGCTTTACTGTGGTATTTGCCACTTTATTTTCATTTCATTTCATTTTTATTATATGATTTTGTGGGATACAACATATTTTTATATACATATTCATAGTAAAATGATTACTATAATCAAGCAAATAAACATGTTCATCTCCTCACATAGTTGCCTTCATTTCATAGTAAGAACACCTGAAATCCACTCTCTAAGCAAATTTTCAGAATGCAATACAATATTATTAACTGTAGTCATGTTGTACATTAGCTCTCTAGACTTGCTTTTCTTTTTCTTCCTTTTTTTTTTTTTTTTTTTTTTTTGAGATAGGGTCTCACTCTTGCCCAAGCTGCAGTACACGGACACAATCTCAGCTCACTGCAGCCTCGAACTCCTGGGCTCAAGCAACACTCCCACCTCAGTCTCCTGAGTAGCTGGTACTATAAATGCGCACCATCACATCTGGCTAATATTTCTGGATTTTTTTTAGAGACAGGGTTTCACCATGTTATCCAAGCAGGCTGGTCTCAAATTCCTGGGCTCAAACGATCCTCCTGTCTCGGCCTTCCAAAGTGCTGGGATTATAGGTGTGAGCTGCCACTGTGCCTGGCCAGAACTCTAGACTTGTTCATCCTATATATCTGCTACTTTATACCCTTTAACCAACATCTCCCCATTTCTCCCTATCTGCACCCTTGTCAACCCTCATTTCACTCTCTGTTTCCATGTATTTGGCTTTTTAAGATTTCACATGTTAGGGACATCATGCATTATTTTTATTTCTGTGTCTGGCTTATTTATGTAGCATAATGTCCCTGAGGTTCATCTGTGTGTTTGCAAATAGCAGGATCCCCTTCTTTTTAAAGGATCAATAATATTCCATCATGTGTAACATACATATACCACATCTTCTTTATCCTTTCAGCTGTCAATGGACACTTAGATTGTTTCCATGTCTTAGCTATTGTGAATAGTGCTACAATAAACACGGGCATGCAGATATCTCTTTGACATAATGATTTTATTTCCATCGTGTGTATTCCCAGCAGTGGGATTGCTGGATTGTATGGTAGTTCTCTTTTTAATGTTTTGAGAAGCCTATATATTGTTTTCCATAATGGTCTGTACCAATTTATATTTTCTCCAACATTGTACAAGTGTTCCCTTTCCTTCACATCCTTGCCAACACATGTTGTCATTTATCTTCTTAATCATGGCTATTCTAACAAGTGTGAGATCACATGCCATTGTGGTTTTGATTTGTATTTCTCTTATGGTTTGTGATGTTGAGCACTTTTTCATGTACCCGTTGGCCATTTTTATGTCTTCTTCAGAAGAATATCTATTCGAGTCCTTTGCCCATTTAAAAATCAGGTTATCATATGTTCTCACTCATAAGTGGGAGCTGAACAATGAGAACACATGGTCACAGGGAGGGGAACATCACACACCAGGGCCTGTCGGGGGCAGGGGGTTAGGGGAGGGAGAACATCAGGACAAATACCTAATGTAGATGACGGGTTGATGGGTGCAGCAAACCACCATGGCATGTGTATATCTATGTAACAAACTTGCATGTTCTGCACATGTATCCCAGAACTTAAAGTATAATAATAAAAAAACCCAACAAAAATAAAAATCAAGTTATTTGTCTTATTGAGATTCAGTTATATGAGTTCCTTACATATTTTGGCTATTAATCCCTTATCAAATATATAGTTTGCAAATATTTTCTCCCAATTCATAGACTGGCTTTTAAAAAATTATCTTCTTTGCTATGCAGAAACTTGTTTATTTCTGCTTTGTTGCCTGAGCTTTTGGTGTGATATCCAAAAACATCATTTCCAAGACCAATGTCAAGCAACTTTTCCCCTGTTTTCTTCTAAGAGTTTTAGTTTCAGGTCTTACTTAGTTTAAGCCTTTAATTCATTCTGAGTTGATATTTTTGGGTATGGTGTAAACTAAGGGTCCAATTTTATTCTTTTGCTTGTGGATATCCAGTGTTCTCAGAACCTTTTTGACTTATTTTCAACTATATTTCTTGACAAGAAAATTCTGTGGAACAGTGTGTGTGCAGGAGGGGGCATCTTTATGGGGGTCAGAGTCCCAGTGCACGACCAGGATCCAGTCTACATATATAGTTAGGGACGTTAAAAAAAAAAGGGCATCAGAAAATCAGGGTATATATTGTTCCACATTAATTGCATCTTCAGGCTTCCTGTTTCCCCCAGGAGAACTTCTGGGAGGGCAGCTATTCACCTGAGGAAAGAGGGTTGATCAGGAGGGCTGTTGTTTTCCAACCTCAGCCCAACAAAGACCAAGGACCAGGTCCCAAAGATATTTCTGTTTATTAATACTGTAATCACAATGACTATCTTTACTGAGTATCATCTTATGTACCAAGCACTATACTAGGAGCTTTAGGTGCATTATCTTAGTTGTTCACGAACTCAGTGGAGAACTAGGAAAGAGACTTGAGGTCAGGATGGTACAATGTAAACTATAGGAATCTTTGTAACTTCCTCATGTGCTTGTTTAATTCTTTTTACCTCTGTAATAGCTTCAATTTCCTTAAAATGGTAGGATCGTCATTTTAAGAGTCACAAGAAAATGTAGGAAACCCTCCTTTTACTCTAAACCCTGCTTTTAGGGAAAACAGAGCCACAGGCTGGAGAAGATTAGTGCCAGCAACAAGAGTGAAATGCAGGAGAGTACCTGAATGGTGTACCGGTAAATGCTTAAAAAATGGTCCTGGGGTGGGGGAAAGCTCTGATTCGTAGTGTTGCTGGTTTCCTTAGTGTAAATATTCACACCACTGGCAGTTTCAGTATACCAACATAATGTCACTGAACACGGAATTGGGAAGAGATGATGCAAGTCGCTTTTGTGAGCTGGTTGAAGGCCAGCTCCAGGACACCCCTTCGAAGAAAATTGACAGGATTTCCCTTGGGCCTAGAGACTGAAGCCAACTGGGGTTTATTTAACGTCCCTGACTCAGCTTTGAGCTGTGTAAAGCTAGAATTGTTACTATCCATCTTTATATCCACAACTTCTAGCACAGGTTGTGACACAGAGCATGCTTGCAAATGATTTGAGAGACAAGAGCCCAGATTTCAAGTTTGCTCTTCATTACCATGTGACAGTTTCACCTTGAAGATGTCACTTAACCTCTCTGAGCCTCATGTTTCTCATTAGAATTATTGGAGTTTGAAATAGTTCTTCTCCTATGTCATTTGCCTCTGAGATGCTATAAAAAATGTATTATTTGGCCAGGCGTGGTGGCTCACATCTGTAAACCCAGCACTTTGGGAGGCAGTGGCGGGTGTATCACATGATCAGGAGTTCAAGACCAGCCTGGCCAAGATGGTGAAACCCTGTTTCTACTAAAAATACAAAAATTAGCCAGGTGTGGTGGCAGGTGCCTGTAATCCTAGCTACTTGGGAGGCCGAGGCAGCAGAATTGCTTGAATCTGGGAGGCGGACATTGCAATGAGCCAAGATTGCGCCACTGCACTCCAGCCTGGGTGACAGAGTGAGACTTCGTCTCAAAAAAAAAAAAAAAAAAAAAAAAAAAAGAATCATTACTTTTCTTCAGTCAAGATACAGGTTTATAGTTTTTCTCTGATTTCTCAAATTTAAAAAAAAAGCATGAGAGGTTAGTTAATGAGTATAACATAACATACAGTTGGATAGAATAAGTAAGTTCTAATCTTAGATAGAAGAGTAAGATGGCTGTAGTTAACAATGATTTATACTTTTAAAATAGTTAGAAGAGAAGACTTGAAATGCACCCAACACATAGAAATGATAAATACTCAGATGATAGATGCCCTAAATACCCTTACTTGATCATTATTCTATGCATGTAACAAAATTTCACATGTACCCCAAAAATATGTACAAATATAAGTACCCGAAAAAGCAGTGGTTTAGTGAGCCTTATTGTTTGTAAGCACATGTAGGCTGTTAGTGATAAATGCCTCCTTTACTTAGTGCTTAAAAGACAGTGTTATATTGATCAGGTGTGAATTGTATAGGTTACAAGCTTAGTTGTGCAAAAATAGGGCTTTTTAAAAATTAAGCTTCACTTTATTCTTGAACCTTCATTCTGTTGCCTAGTGGACAGTGTAATCTTCCAAAATCAAAGAAAACCATTGCGCATTCTGCTGTTTCTCAGGCAATTCAGGCCATTTGTACTCATGTTGGAACACCAAAATTTGTGCCTTGTAATTTTCACCTCTGCATATGGCAGATCACTGCAAATTCATAGGAGCAGCATAAATCTGCTGTGAGGGCTGTTTACAAACACCAACTGAACTGGAGCAGGCTGTCTTGAAGCAATTGAGTTTGCAACTGATGTGGCCTCTCAGAAAAGAGAGCCTTTGGTTCGTATCAGGCTGAAGTTGATTTCCTAGACCAGTGGCAGCCTACTCACTCCATGTAGACCCACAAGGCTGCTACTGGAGGGGGCTGTGTCCATTGTCCCCTAAAGGACTTTCTGTGGATGTGGAGCAGGAGGCTCACACAGGATATAGGCAGAAAGAGCAAACTCAAAATGAAATCAGCTCCTTCTGTACCAGAAGGAGAGACAATGTGGGCATTTCTTATAATATATGCCCCTCCCCTAGAGCTTAGAATCAACCTCATGGAGGAAAGGGAGAGGAAAAATCTCTCAGAGAGGGTTTTAACTCCTTTCTGATTTACAAACTTGAATAATTGAGACAGTGGTGGAGTTTAATAGAATTTAGATTATTTTTTGTCAGATAAAACTGGGGCTGGGAGCCAGAAATCAGATTTGACTATAATGAGTTGTTGATTGTGGAATTCCTAACTGAGAAAATCATAATATATTTTAACATTTTGTTAGAAATTGACTCCAAGATTTTTGGTCTTGTGTTTTTTCAAATACATTTCTCTCCTCTTCTTTGGAATGGGCAACTATTCCATTTTGATATTCTCAACATCTCCTCTGTTTTCTGTAATTATGCAAAAGTTATGAAAGTGAGCAATGTTCACATTTGCAGATTCTTTCAGTACTTTGAGAGGGAAATCATGTCTGTCTGGAGATTTTAGTTTATTTAAAGTAACGAAGAGCTTTTTTTCTCCCCAACTGCTTTCCACTTAATCCTGGGTTTCCGTTCCCTTGCCATCATGTTCATTCAAACCTTTCCAGCTTGAAGATTGCTCCTCTTTGTTTATTATGATGTATTTTTTATACTGAATAGAAAGATAACGCTTATTTACCGGTAACATCAGTGATGGTTGATAAATAAAGGTTTGTGCTATAATTAAATGCAGCTTTAAAATTACATAATCCAAGTGAAGTGGAGAACTAATATAAACATGCAAATGAAGTTAGTCAAGAACATTTTTAATTGATCTAAATGAAGTGGTTTTGCATCTTAAATTATTTGGAAACTCTAGGTGCCTCATTTTGCCCCTTTATAGCCCAGTCGTTGTCTTAGCATTTCCCTGGCAAAGAAAAGACACTGTAGGAAAATCCTTAGACAATTAGAATTTGACTCTCTCTTGGCTAATTAATGAAAGTCAAAGTCAAAAAAGCAATGGAAGCTTTTGAGCTCCTAATACATTTTAGATCTTTCTGCAAGACTCTTCTCTATCACTCTTTTTCAGGAAGACAGAGATGGTTCATTGTGACACCAGTGAAGCTGAAACTTCAAGGTCCCTCCCTCCCTGGGACAGGCTCCTGCCAGTGCCCTGGAGCATGGGTCAAGCAATGTTTTCCTATGGACATGGGTTTTTGTAAAATTTGCAACACTTTAGTATCTAACTGCAACCTCTTGGGGCCTTAGTTTTGTTACTCTTTGATTTCCTCTCAGTCATATTTACTCTCCAGTCAGGTGGCCTTTAAGGGGCTGTGAAAAGTTTGGGGAATCTTTTTGCCAAATAGTGTATGTATTTATGGTTTACAGTCAGTTAAATTGTTGCCAACATTTTCTTTGTGAGAGTGGTTTTTGGGTGATGGTGTGCCACAGAAGGTGCAGGGCCAGTGGTGGCTGGTGATACACCAGTGCCCAATACTGGAAGCATGTGGGTAGTGGAAGAGAAACAAGGCTTGAAGTGCAGAGACTCAAAAGCCAATTGGTGAAAAAGTATTCCAGTCGTTGGATGCATACAGTTGTAAGCACTGTAGAGGACTTGGTTCTTGTTGATTCCTAGTCAAAACGGACATTCTGTCATGTCGGGAATGTAATCAACAATGTAACATATACAATTATCAACCCCCATACACTGGACAGGAACTGGCAAAATAGAACATATCTGAGTTCCTGTGTTTGTAGGACAAACTTGTAACAATTGACGAACAGTGAGGTCTATGTGTGAGGTCATGGGCTTAAGTCTTCTCAACTGCCAATAATAAAAGACTTTAATCATATTAGATGAAAGAATGAATTAACTTTTAGTTCTCTTTTCATAATATATTAAAAATCATTGTCATAGGAAGAGGTCATATGGGAGTATGCAACCAAAAATGTAGGGAAAATCTATTGCCAAACCATGTTAGCAGTTATTTCATAAAACTCCTTTTGCTATTTTCAAGACTTACGCAGTGTTAGAGATATTTTCAGCTTTTTAAAATTTGTAATTTATGATGACTCATTTTCTCATTCTGAACAAACTTTGTAATTGTAATTTTGTATTCTTTTCCATAAATGGTCCACCAAAAAACCAAAATGTGTTTTTTCATGAGGCACCATATTTTCAAGTAATACATTCTATGTCTTTCTCACAGATGAACACGTTTCAAGTCTTATTTATTGAGAAGCTGTGATATACAAACGTGTTTCATACCTGTGGTTTTCCTTGGGGAAATTTGCTCAGCCTCCCAGAGCTGATAAGTCTTTATCTATAAAATAGAAAGAACAGGCTGCTTCACAGGGACACTTTCGGGATTCAAAGAGGATAAAGGATGCATGTGGAAGTATGTTTTGAATTATCGGGTGCTATTTAGATGGTCACCTTGGCACATAGGCATTGAAAATAGGCTACCTCTGTTTTATTCCTGTTCCACCTTATGAATAATATATCTCTGGGCCTATTCATCTCCTCACCTTTAAAAAGAGGGGAAAGATACCCAACTCATAAGATTGCTGTAAGCATTAAATGGGTGATGTCTCTTAATATTAGTGAATTAGGACTGTTAGTCATTACTAAGACCGGTATCAAATAATACCTTTGAAGAACTAGAGGGAGTTACAGGGACTTTTTAAAAATTAACTTACTGGCTGGGCACGGTGGCTCATGACTGTAATCTTAGCACTTTGGGAGGCTGAGGTGGGTGGATCACCTGAGGCCAGGAGTTCAAGATCAGCCTGGCCAACATGGTGAACCCCTGTCTCTACTAAAATACAAAAATTAGCTGGGCATGATGGCAGGTGCCTGTAATCCCAGCTACTCAGGAGATGGGAGAATCGCTTGAACCCAGGAGACACTGGTTGCAGTGAGCCGAGATTGTGCCACTGCACTCCAGCCTGGGTGGCTGAGTGAGACTCCATTTCAAAAAAAAAAGTATTGCTTTTCATTAAAATGTATTATTATTTTTGTACATTCATTTGTGTGATATTCACTTATTTCACAGCCATGAAAATTATACTGTCTTTTGGTTTTGTAATTGATGGTATTTTGACATTTTAGCTTGAGGATTATGAAAAAGAAATACCTCATATAGCTATATCTTAATGATTTTGACACATTTATAATGTGAAAGCACATCAGGTCAAAGAAACAATAGCAGGCACTAATAAATGTCCAATACCTTCTAGACATCATAAGATTTTTGAGCATAATTTGGTAAGATGAATTAATAAAGTGTCTTTCTTTTCTACAGGTTTCTTTAAAAGTCTATAGTATTTCTTATTATTTAATACCTTATTTATCCCCAAAGAATAGGGACAGATAATAATCTTTAGAAAAAGTCTTTCCCAAACTCGTGCTCTTTTACTTTCTTACCTCAGCAGGAGACATTTCTCCTTTACTCATATTATTTGAAAATTTTCTTCCCTTGCATAGCTGCATTTCACATGGAGTTAATCAGGGAAATTGCCTTAAAGCCTGTATTTTGGTGGTACTTGGCATAGCTTCAGAGATCAGACAACAGGATAGAGGCTGGGAATTAGTAAGAAAATGACAGCATTCACTGATACTAAAAAAAAAGTATAGAAGATGCTATATATACATGTACAGTGAACACTCGAGTCTAGTTTCCTGGCAACAATGTCCTTTCATGCACATCTCAGTGTTTCCTGTTTTCTGTGAATTTCCATCTCAATGACTTTCCTTGTGGTTCATGTTAAATGTTCCCATTACCTGTGGTGCATAACAAACTATTTCTAATTTAGTGGTAAAGAAAAACCACCATTTTATTATGACCACATATTCTGGGGACAGAAATTTTGACTGAGCACATTAGGTACTCCTTTTCTCTGCTTCATGTCTGGGGACTTAGCCGGCAATAATGGAACAGCTAGTGGATGGTGACTTGAATGGCTGAAGGCTGGAGTCATCTGGAGGTTTCTCCACTCACATATCTGACTTCTGGACTGGAATGACTCAAATTTGGCTTCCCTTGGAACTACAGACCAGATGGTCTACTTGTGGTCATATGGTTTGGGCTTCCTCTTAATATGGCATGCCCATAGTAGTTGAGTACTTCAAGAGCAAGTGCTGTAGTGAACGAGGTAGAAGATGCATGGCCTTTTATGACACAGTCTCAGAAGTGACAGTGACACTTCTATCATACTCTACTGATTGAAGCAATTACAAGTTTATACAGATTCCAGAAAGGGAGCATAGATCTCACTTCTCAATTTAAGAGATGCCTCTATTAGTTCGTTCTCACAATGCTTTGAAGAAATACCTGAGACTGGGTAATTTATAAAGGAAAGAGGTTGAGTTAATTGAGTCACAGTACCACATTGCTGGGGAAGCTTCAGGAAACTTACAATCATGGTGGAAGGCAAAGGAGAAGCAAGGCACCTTCTTCACAGGGAAGCAGGATGGAGTGAGTGAGTGCAAACAGGGGAAATGCCAGATGCCCATAAAACCATCAGATCTGGTGAGAACTCAGTTATTATCACAAGAACAGCATGGGGGATACCACCCCTATGATCCAATTACCTCCACCTAGTCCCGCCCTTGACACATGGGATTGTGGGGATTACAATTTGAGGTGAGATTTGGGTGGGGACACAGAGCCAAACCATATCATTCTGCCCCTGGCTCCTCCCAAATCTCATGTCTTTTCACATTTCAAAACCAATCATGCCTTCCCAACAGTCCCCCAAAGTCTTAACTCATTTCAGCATTAACTCAAAAGTCCACAGTCCAAAGTCTCATCTGAGATAAGGCAAGTCCCCTCTGCCTAAGAGCCTGTAAAATCAAAAGCAAGCTAGTTACTTCCTAGTTAAAATAGGGGTATAGGCATTGGATAAATGCTCCCATTTCAAATGGGAGAAACTGGCTATAGCAGAGGGGCTACAGGCCCCATGCAAGTCTGAAATTCAACAGGTCAGTCATTAAATCTTAAAGTTCCAAAATAATCTTTGACTCCATATCCCACATCCACATCATGCTGACGCAAAAGGTGGGCTCCCAAGCCCTTGGGCAGCTCTGCTCCTGTAGCTTTGCAAGGTATAGATCCCCCTGTTCCCAGTTGCTTTCATGGGCTGGTGTTGAGTGTTTTTGGTTTTTCCAGGTGAACGGTGAAAGCTGTTGGTGGATCTACCATTCTGGAGTCTGGAGGATGGTGGCTGTCTTCTCACAGTTCCACTAGGGAGTGCCCCAGTGGGGACCCTGTGTGGGGGCTCCAACCTCAAATTTCCCTTCCACATTGTCCTAGCAGAGGTTCTCTATGAGAGCTCCACCCCTGTACCCCTGGACATCCAGGCATTTCCATTCATCCTCTGAAATCTAGGCAGAGGTTCCCAAACCTCAATTCTTGATATCTGCAGGCCCATCACCATGTATAAGCTGCCAAAGCTTGGGGCTTCCACCTTCTGAAGCAACAATCCGAGCTGTATATTAGGTACTTTTAGCCATGGCTGGGATGCAGGGCACCAAGTCCTGAGACTGCACAAAGCAGCAAGACCCTGGGGCCAACACAGGAAACCAGTTTTTTCCTTTTAGACCTGCTGGGTCTGTGATGGGAGGGGCTGCCATGAAGACCTCTGATGTGCCCTGGAGACATTTTCCCCAGTGTCTTGGTAATCAACATTTGCCTACTTGCTACTTATGCAAATTTCTGCAGCTGGCTTGAATTTCTCTTCAGAAAATGGGTTTTTCTTTTCTATTGCATTGTCAGGCTGCAATTTCTCCAAACTTTATGCTCTGCTTCCCTTTTAAACGTAAGTTCCAATTCCAAGTCATATCTTTGTGAATGTATAAAATCAAATGCTTTTGTGAGCACCCAAGTCACATCTTTAATGCTTCACTGCTTAGAAATTTCTTCTGCCTGATACACTAAATCATTTCTCTCAAGTTCAAAGTTCCACAAATCTCTAGAGTAGGGGCAAAATGCTGCCGGTCTCTTTGCTAAAGCATAGCATGAGTCGTCTTTATTCTAGTTCTTAACAACTTCCTCATCTCCATCTGAGACCACCTCAGCCTGGACTTCATTGTCTATATCACTATTAGCATTTTGGTTAAAATCATTCAACAAGTCTCAAGGAAGTTCCAAACTTTCCCATGTCTTCCTGTCTTCTTCTGAGCCCTCTAAATGGTTCCAACCTCTACCTGTTACCCAGTTCCAAAGTCACTTCCACATTCTCAGGTATCTTATAGCAAGACCTCACTACATTGGTGTCAATTTACTGTATTAGTCTGTTCTTACGTTGCTGTAAGGAAATACCTGAGATGGGTAATTTATAAAAGAAAGAGGCTTAATTGATTCACAGTTCAGCATGGCTGGGGAGGTCTCAGGAAACTTTCAATTATGGTGGAAGGCAAAGGGGAAGCAAGGCACATTCTTCACATGTCAGCAGGACACAGTGAGTGAGTGCAAGCAGGGGAAATGCCAGATGCTCATAAAACCATCAGATCTGGTGAGAACTCACTCACTTATCATGACAACAGCATGGGGGATACCAGGCCCATGACCTGATTACCTCCACCTTGTCCAACCCTTGACACATGGGATTATGGGAATTAAAATTTGAGGTGAGATTTGGGTGGGGACACAGAGCCAAACCATATCAATGTCAAAGGATTTTCAGCTATGTTTAAACTTGCCTCAGTATACATCTTTATGTTAACAACTGAAGATCAGGAATGAACACATATAATTGATTTCCCTGGATGGCACATCTCAAGGGAGAAATCTTGGTAAGAAAAGTGAGATGAGATATGCAATCTTTGAGTGTCAGTATTCTGTCCTAGAAAAGACTGCGTAGTGGGAATTGATGGGTCAATATCCTGTATTCTCTGCTTGAGACTTTTGACTTTGAGAATCAGTTTTTCTGTGAGGACTAATAAAAACCCATCAATCTTCATGGTTGGCATGAAATCCAGTGAGATAACATGAAGACCAATATACCAGCTTCTAGTAACACTCTGCATCATCAAGGCAAACCTAAGGCAAGAAAAAATGAAAAGTCAATAGTCACTTGATGCTCAGTCTTGGTTTAGCTTAATGAATCCCAGGTTCCCTTTCTAGAAGGGAAACTCTGACAACCTGATGGCATTGTGAAGTTCAATTTTGTGAGAAGCCCTGTGATGCGCAATTGCAAATGTGTCACTGTTTTAAAGACCTACGTCACTCTTCAGGCAAATTATATATTATGACCACATTTCAGGTTTATCTATAACATAAAGGATGACAATATAATAGCAAACATTTATTAAGAGCTTACTATGTGCCAGATATTATACTAAGCACTTTATATGGATTTAATCCTTAACAACCGTATTATTGTCTAGTTGTTAGAATGGGGAAACTGAGGTTTACAGAGATTATGTACTTGATAAAGATCTGGAAGCTTATAAGAAATAGAGCTGGAATTTGAATCCACCTTGAATACATTATACTGTCTAATGATACAAAACTTTGTTTGACAGTCTTTTTAGGATTATGCTAACATGGCATCAGATTAAATTCTGATCCATTCTAATTAATTTAATTCAATAAATATGTATTGGACAGCTCTTCAATCTAACCAAACTAATATTTAGTGAGAGGTTAATATAAACTAGGCATTGGTATATAAATTTGGCAAGATGAAAATTTCACCTTCAAGAAAAACACACAGTTAATTAGAAGAGAAAAACACATAATAACTATAATATTGGGTGGTAAATTCCAACATAATTTTAAACATTGTATTGGTGCTAAAAGCAAGTTAGAAAAACAAACCAGACACAAAATCTATCTGCAAATACTTGTAACTTACTTGAAGAACTTAATTCTTACACAGTTTCATCAGGTAATTTAGATAAATAGCTACTCTATACTCAGATTTATGGTGACTGATAATTACTGACAATTTCTTTAGATTTGAAGATGGTACTACTTGATGAAACATTCAAATTTTCTTTTATGTGAGTGTGACCAAAACTGTCATAAAATAACCAATGGTGCTGTTTATAAAAGAATTACTAACAACACTTGTTGTTGCCACTGCACAGAGCGACTGTCATTGTGGGTACATGGTTTTTAATTTTGAAGTATTAATCACAGAAGAGGAAATTCAGCCCTGAGAATGGCCTGTTGGATGGTTAATCATTTCTGTTAGTTACAATTTAACCCATCATCCATCCATCTGTCCATCCATCCATCCATCCATCCATCCATCCATCCTATCCATTTAATATCCATCCCACTGCACAGGAGTATAATGGACATATTAATATTAGCTGTCAGCTGTGTGCTGAAGCTGACTCATACAGGCTTGTGCGTGATGATTGTTAAATTTCTAAAAATTTTACATGCTTTCCATGCAACCATTAAACAATCAACTTTTATAAACTTAAAATTAAATACATTATATTAAAAAATAAAGTTAATAGATACTCAAAACTCATCAGTTCCTAATTATTTTACTATGTTTTAGTGTTATCTGTGCTCTTAAGGTTATTTGCATTTACTGTATTTGTATGATGGAGATACTACATAATAGTATGTTACTTTGCATCTCTTCTCAACTCCATATTCAGTGATGTTACGTTAACAGCTTGAAAGCAACTGCAGTGGGAATATTTACACCTTGGGAATTAGTACTAACACACTTTGGTATATATCATAGAGTAAAAATGGCTGGAATGAGTGTTTTAAGTAATGGAGATCTTTGAAAGTACCACTTTGTTCTTTATTTTGTAATGCATTATATTTACCTTACTAAACATTTTAAGTAAACCAAGTACATTTGATAATTTTAAAAAGTAAATTATTTTTGAAGGCTTTATAATTTAAAAAAATCTAGTCTGATACACAGTCATACTCTATGTGGCAACCCCCTTAACTCAACTTCTTCTGGTAGTTGTTTTGGTGTTTAGAAAGAATATTTCTACATTGCTTTTATCTGAATTACCAATTACGGACATCATATATTAACTTTCTATTATGATAGATGAAAACATAGCTCTTTGTTTCTTTTTTTCTTGGTTTTTTTTTTTTTTTTTTTTGAGACTGAGTCTCGCTCTGTCACCCAGGCTAGAGTGCAGTGGCGCAATCTCGGCTCATGGCAAGCTCCGCTTCCCGGGTTCACGCCATTCTACTGCCAAGGCCTCCCCAGTAGCTGGGACTACAGGTGCCCGCCACCACGCCCGGCTAATTTTTTTGTCTTTTTAGTAGAGACAGGGTTTCACAGTGTTAGTCAGGATGGTCTCCATCTCCTGACCTTGTGATCCACCTGCCTCGGCCTCCCAAAGTGCTGGGATTACAGGTGTGAGCCACCACAGCCGGCCAACATTGCTCTTTCAAACTCCCTTATTTTCTCCATACAATCTTCCTAAGTCAGTGATCATTTTTAGTTAAATCTAACATTGCTTATCTTATTATTACTATATGTATCTTGGTAACTGTAGATACAACAGTATGCCGAATTTTTCCATGTTTATAAAGCATTTTCCCCTAAATTTAATAATTGAATACTTGTTTGTTTTTAGTTGCATAATTCTCTTTACCCCCATAAAATGTAGTTCACTGTATATTAACCATTATCATTGTTTTTGATTCTCTTTCTGTTCTCCATATATACTTACTTATATTAAAATGTTTTATCACATCATCTATTTTAACAATTCTTGAAGTCTTCTCTCCTGAAGTCTTCCACCCTTATCCAATTTGTACCAATTTATCTCTAGGCTTGCTGCATAGGTGTCATCCTAGGACATAGTTAGGCTTTGTGGTTGGAGCTATTGTTGAGAAAACTTGTCTTCCTGTTTCTTAGTTTAAGCCATTTATTTATTGTATTACACCTACCAGTAGCTTTCTAAGAAAGGGTATATAGTAGATAGATTTTATGACACATCAAAATACTTCATTCTACCACATTTGATTCTAGAAATCGAAATTATTTTCTCTTGGAATTTTGAAGGAACTTCTTTGTATTCTAGTAGCCCATGTTGCTATTGGGATATCTGTTGTCCAGTACGTTTGTATTTAACCTTCTTTTAGTCTCTGGAAACTTTGTGGATTTTCTGATTTTTCCTGATATTCTAACATTTTAAAATAATATTCCTGTGTGTTTGTGTGAGTGTGTGTATTATAATTCAATGAGCTGGGCATTTATTGAGCATTTTCATTTTCCTCTAGTTTTACCATGGAAGAGTTCCTTGATTTTATCTTCCAACTATGTTATTAATTATTATTATTATTTTTTAAATTTCAGTCACCATATTTTTAAATGGTCTAAAAGGTCTTTGCAAATCACTTTATTACTTTATTGTAAATGTCTCATATGCTACATTTATTTATATTTTACTCTGTGTATACTCTTAGAGTCTTTGTGCTATAATAGGTGATTTCTATACCATTTATTTATTACTATAACATATATGGATAATTAAATTTACTTTTTAAAAATTTTATATTATGCTCTTTACTTTCATTCATTTTGCTAAGCACTTGATGGGATTATTCAATCTGCACATGATGCCTCTAAAAAATACAGCATGGTATTCAAGTTTGTTAATTTCATAATCTAAGGACTCAATCATCTTTCATTTCTGCATACTTCTTCCACCAAACCTACAGTCTTAGAATAATACTGAATTTATATTGTAGGTTTAGTAAATATTGTTTATTAGACATTCTACTGTGTGTTTGCTATATAGAGACTGTCAGGAACCTAATTTATTTAATTTCCTCCAGTACATGGTGTTATTATAAAAATATTTACTGAATGAGTCAATGGCAGGATTAGCTCATCCAGAGAATAGCCTTAAAAAATAGCTTACTGCTCCAAATTAATTTTTACGTGTGCAGTAGATGGTGGAAACACATTAGAAAGCCTTTCCTCTTAGGCTGTAACATGATCTAGGAGAAAGGTAGTTGTAAGCACTTCCTTAGTTATTTCTTTTTTGAAAGGAGATGTTATTCTTGCTTATCACTGTACTATTATTTTTCTATGGGAATATTTCTCCAGTTTATAATGAGGTCAGTAGGAGAAAATAGTATTTCCTTCATATAAATTTATTTTATGATCAAAATCAATAGAGCCTGTCTGTTCAATAAAAACAAGTTGCCTACAAAAAGATGATAACAAAAATATCTATTACACAATTTTCATTCTTCTTATTACATTTCTTTTAAACAAGAGATGGTTAAATAACACAGCTTAATTTAGTCCTATTTTGCTTTTTTTCTTTTTTCAGGCTCCCTTTAATTAGCCTGATAAAGTGAGTTTGAGATCATAAGTCTCATAGGAGTCTGAGCCAAGTTCCCAGCTCATCAATGTCTCTCAGTCTTTCTAAATTTCTCATAATGTTCTTTAAATGTAATACAGGTCTATATATTGAGCTTCTTAGAAGGAAGAGATCTAAGACAGTTCTGATTTAGAATTTAGTGGATCCAAAATAATATGCTGTATAGAGTTTATTAAGGCTTTTTATGTGAAAGTGATTAGCACTTGTAACTAGGCAGATACTTGGCAAAGTTCTAAACAATTATCTCCAGGATTGATCTAGAGAATTCTTTCACTTGTCTATCTCCTATTTTCTTCTTTCATGTCTTCTTCCTTCATGTTTAAATGAGAAGAGACAAATTAACTCCTAACTCAGTCGTTGACAAAGTTTCCATCACTTTTCCTGGTTTTCCTGAGACTGGGTGTAGTTTGACTGAGTAATAAGGCAAGATAGGAAAGTTGGCAAGGAGGTAAGAATAAGGTGAGTGGGTTGCATGTATGCTGGTCCTCAAAAGAATCATCGATAGCCTGTGCCACGCCTGGCCTACTGTTTGTTATGGATTTAAATGGACATTATCATCTTGGGATTGCCATCTGGTTCTAACACTAGACTATAAGGGCTTTGAGAAGATCACATTGCCAATCACCCTGTCTGCTTTCCTTTCTTCCCTGAGAACATCACTGCGTACCAGACACCATTCTCGTGAACAAAACAGATAGGAGGATACTAACAGAGACAGCATACACATTAGATAATTTTTATGTCTAATATCTTAGAAAGTAACAGGTACTGTGAAGGAAAGTAAAGCTGAGAAGGGCATAGAGAATGCTGGAAACAGGGACTGAGACCACAGGTTTTATCCAAACCTACTGAATCGGAACATCCAAAGATGTGCGGAGTAGGTATCTAAATTACAAACGAGGCCCCAAGGGATTATGATACCTTCCAAAGTTTGAGAATTACTGATCTAAATAAAATTCCTTGTGCTGCACTGCATCTAAGAAGTAGAGAGAGAGCATTCTTCTCCAAAAGTTTCCATTTTTTTTTTTGTTGTTGTTCATTGAGGCTGTTTTTCTCTATTTGAGTTTCCTTTGAACATATATTGAAGGCTTCTTAGAATCCACATGCTCATTTCCATGGCTCCCATGCTGATAGCTGAAGGGTGCTTTTCAGAGGAGATGGGGAAGTCAAGAATGCCAGAAATCTCAGTCTGTAGGAAAGACACACTGGTTGGTTTTAGTAAAATAAATCAGAGAAGACACTTAAACAATGAGTTATAACAAAATAATTAACTGTCATATTACTTTATTGAATTACACAGGAGTGCTTTCATTTGACATGAGGATGCAATTCAATTTCCTTTTGCTAAAAGACATGCAGAGTTATAAATTTTTATTTTGTTTATCTGTGGAAACAGGCTACTCTGCATGGCTCTAACATCATACAACCAGTTGAATAAACTTTTGGACATGGCAATAAATCTTGATGAACTTTGTCCAGTGGTCTTACCAGTGAAAGATTAAAAACTGGGGGGGGGGGGCGGGGGGGGGCGGAGCAAGATGGCCAAATAGGAACAGCTCCAGTCTCCAACTCCCAGCGCGAACGACACAGAAGACCGGTGATTTCTGCATTTTCAACTGAGGTACTGGGGTCATCTCACTGGGGAGTGCCGGACAATCGGTGCTGGTCAGCTGCTGGAGCCGGACCAGCGAGAGCTGAAGCAGGGCGAGGCATCGCCTCACCTGGGAAGTGCAAGGGGGAAGGGAATCCCTTTTCCTAGCCAGGGGAACTCAGACACACAGCACCTGGAAAATCGGGTAACTCCCACCCCAATACTGCACTTTAAGCAAACTGGCACACCCGGAGAATATATCCCACACCTGGCCGGGAGGGTCCCACGCCCACGGAACCTCCCTCATTGCTAACACAGCAGTCTGCGGCGATCTAACCACAAGGCAGCAGCGAGGCTGGGGGAGGGGTGCCCGCCATTGCTGAGGCTTAAGTAGGTAGACAAAGACGCTGGGAAGCTCGAACTGGGTGGAGCTCACAGCAGCTCAAGGAAACCTGCCTGTCTCTGTAGACTCCACCTCTGGGGACAGGGCACAGCTAAAAAACAACAGGGGAAGCAGCAGAGGCCTGTGCAGATGCGAACGACTCTGTCTGACAGCTTTGAAGAGAGCAGTGGATCTCCCAACACGGAGGTTGAGATCTGAGAACGGACAGACTGCCTGCTCAAGTGGGTCACTGACCCCTGAGTACCCTAACTGGGAGACATCCCCCACTAGGGGCAGTCTGACACCCCACATCTCACAGGGTGGAGTACACCCCTGAGAGGAAGCTTCCAAAGTAAGAATCAGACAGGTACACTCGCTGTTCAGCAATATTCTATCTTCTGCAACCTCTGTTGCTGATACCCAGGCAAACAGGGTCTGGAGTGGACCTCAAGCAATCTCCAACAGACCTATAGCTGAGGGTCCTGACTGTCAGAAGGAAAACTATCAAACAGGAAGAACACCTATACCAAAACCCCATCAGTACGTCACCATCATCAAAGACCAGAGACAGATAAAACCACAAAGATGGGGAAAAAGCAGGGTAGAAAAGCTGGAAATTCAAAAAATAAGAGCGCATCTCCCCCTGCAAAGGAGCGCAGCCCATCGCCAGCAACGGATCAAAGCTGGTCAGAGAATGACTTTGACGAGATGAGAGAAGGAGGCTTCAGTCCATCAAACTTCTCAGAGCTAAAGGAGGAATTATGTACTCAGCGCAAAGAAACTAAAAATCTTGAAAAAAGAGTGGAAGAATTGACAGCTAGACTAATTAATGCAGAGAAGGACATAAACGAAATGACAGATATGAAAACCATGACACGAGAAATACGTGACAAATGCACAAGCTTCAGTAACCGACTCGATCAACTGGAAGAAAGAGTATCAGCGATTGAGGATCAAATGCATGAAATGAAGCGAGAAGAGAAACCAAAAGAAAAAAGAAGAAAAAGAAATGAACAAAGCCTGCAAGAAGTATGGGATTATGTAAAAAGACCAAATCTACGTCTGATTGGGGTGCCTGAAAGTGAGGGGGAAAATGGATCCAAGTTGGAAAACACTCTTCAGGATATCATCCAGGAGAACTTCCCCAAACTTGTAGGGCAGGACAACATTCAAATTCAGGAAATACAGAGAATGCCACAAAGATACTCCTCCAGAAGAGCAACTCCAAGACACATAATTGCCAGATTCACCAAAGTTGAAATGAAGGAAAAAATCTTCAGGGCAGCCAGAGAGAAAGGTCGGGTTACCCACAAAGGGAAGCCCATCAGACTAACAGCAGATCTCTTGGCAGAAACTCTACAAGCCAGAAGAGAGTGGGGGCCAATATTCAACATTCTTAAAGAAAATAATTTTAAACCCAGAATTTCATATCCAGCCAAACTAAGTTTCATCAGTGAAGGAGAAAGAAAATCCTTTACAGATAAGCAAATGCTTAGAGATTTTGTCACCACCAGGCCTGCCTTACAAGAGACCCTGAAGGAAGCCCTAAACATGGAAAGGAACAACCGGTACCAGCCATTGCAAAAACATGCCAAAGTGTAAAGACCATCGAGGCTAGGAAGAAACTGCATCAACTAACAAGCAAAATAACCAGTTAATATCATAATGGCAGGATCAAGTTCACACATAACAATATTAACCTTAAATGTTAATGGACTAAATGCTCCAATTAAAAGACACAGACTGGCAAACTGGATAAAGAGTCAAGACCCATCAGTCTGCTGTATTCAGGAGACCCATCTCACATGCAGAGACATACATAGGCTCAAAATAAAGGGATGGAGGAAGATCTACCAAGCAAATGGAGAAGAAAAAAAAGCAGGGGTTGCAATCCTAGTCTCTGATAAAACAGACTTTAAACCCTCAAAGATCAAAAGAGACAAAGAAGGCCATTGCATAATGGTAAAGGGATCAATTCAACAGGAAGAGCTAACTATCCTAAATATATATGCACCCAATACAGGAGCATCCAAATTCATAAAGCAAGTCCTTAGAGACTTACAAAGAGACTTAGACTCCCATACAATAATAATGGGAGACTTCAACACTCCACTGTCAACATTAGACAGATCAACGAGACAGAAAGTTAACAAGGATATCCAGGAATTGAACTCATCTCTGCACCAAGCGGACCTAATAGACATCTATAGAACTCTCCACCCCAAATCAACAGAATATACATTCTTCTCAGCACCACATCACACTTATTCCAAAATTGACCACATAATTGGAAGTAAAGCACTCCTCAGCAAATGTACAAGAACAGAAATTATAACAAACTGTCTCTCAGACCACAGTGCAATCAAACTAGAACTCAGGACTAAGAAACTCAATCAAAACCACTCAACTACATGGAAACTGAACAACCTGCTCCTGAATGACTACTGGGTACATAACGAAATGAAGGCAGAAATAAAGATGTTCTTTGAAACCAATGAGAACAAAGATACAACATACCAGAATCTCTGGGACACATTTAAAGCAGTGTGTAGAGGGAAATTTATAGCACTAAATGCCCACAAGAGAAAGCAGGAAAGATCTAAAATTGACACTCTAACATCACAATTAAAAGAACTAAAGAGGCAAGAGCAAACACATTCAAAAGCTAGCAGAAGGCAAGAAATGACTAAGATCAGAGCAGAACTGAAGGAGATAGAGACACAAAAAACCTTCCAAAAAATCAATGAATCCAGGAGTTGGTTTTTTGAAAAGATGAACAAAATTGACAGACCGCTAGCAAGACTAATAAAGAAGAAAAGAGAGAGGAATCAAATAGACGCAATAAAAAATGATAAAGGGGATATCACCACCAACCCCACAGAAATACAAACTACCATCAGAGAATACTATAAACACCTCTACGCAAATAAACTAGAAAATCTAGAAGAAATGGATAATTTCCTGGACACTTACACTCTCCCAAGACTAAACCAGGAAGAAGTTGAATCCCTGAATAGACCAATAGCAGGCTCTGAAATTGAGGCAACAATCAATAGCCTACCCACCAAAAAAAGTCCAGGACCAGATGGATTCACAGCTGAATTCTACCAGAGGTACAAGGAGGAGCTGGTACCATTCCTTCTGAAACTATTCCTATCAATAGAAAAAGAGGGAATCCTCCCTAACTCATTTTATGAGGCCAACATCATCCTGATACCAAAGCCTGGCAGACACACCAAAAAAAGAGAATTTTAGACCAATATCCCTGATGAACATCAATGCAAAAATCCTCAATAAAATACTGGCAAACCGGATTCAGCAGCACATCAAAAAGTTTATCCACCATGATCAAGTGGGCTTCATCCCTGGGATGCAAGGCTGGTTCAACATTCGCAAATCAATAAACGTCATCCAGCATATAAACAGAACCAAAGACAAGAACCACATGATCATCTCAATAGATGCAGAAAAGGCTTTTGACAAAATTCAACAGCCCTTCATGCTAAAAACGCTCAATAAATTCGGTATTGATGCAACGTACCTCAAAATAATAAGAGCTATTTATGACATACCCACAGCTAATATCATACTGAATGAGCAAAAACTGGAAAAATTCCCTTTGAAAACTGGCACAAGACAGGGATGCCCTCTCTCACCACTCCTATTCAACATAGTGTTGGAAGTTCTGGCTAGGGCAATCAGGCAAGAGAAAGAAATCAAGAGTATTCAGTTAGGAAAAGAAGAAGTCAAATTGTCCCTGTTTGCAGGTGACATAATTGTATATTTAGAAAACCCCATTTTCTCAGCCCAGAATCTCCTTAAGCTGATAAGCAACTTCAGCAAAGTCTCAGGATAGAAAATTAATGTGCAAAAATCACAAGCATTCTTATACACCAGTAATAGACAAACAGAGAGCCAAATCATGAATGAACTTCCATTCACAATTGCTTCAAAGAGAATAAAATACCTAGGAATCCAACTTACAAGGGATGTAAAGGACCTCTTCAAGGAGAACTACAAACCACTGCTCAGTGAAATAAAAGAGGACACAAACAAATGGAAGAACATACCATGCTCATGGATAGGAAGAATCAATATCGTGAAAATGGCCATACTGCCCAAGGTTATTTATAGATTCAAGGCCATCCCCATCAAGCTACCAATGCGTTTCTTCACAGAATTGGAAAAAACTGCTTTAAAGTTCATATGGAACCAAAAAAGAGCCCGCATTGCCAAGACAATCCTAAGTCAAAAGAACAAACCTGGAGGCGTCACGCTACCTGACTTCAAACTATACTACAAGGCTACAGTAACCAAAACAGCATGGTACTGGTACCAAAACAGAGATATAGACCAATGGAACAGAACAGAGTCCTCAGAAATAATACCACACATCTACAGCCATCTGATCTTTGACAAACCTGAGAGAAACAAGAAATGGGGAAAGGATTCCCTATTTAATAAATGGTGCTGGGAAAATTGGCTAGCCATAAGTAGAAAGCTGAAACTGGATCCTTTCCTTACTCCTTATACGAAGATTAATTCAAGATGGATTAGAGACTTAAATGTTAGACCTAATACCATAAAAACCCTAGAAGAAAACCTAGGTAGTACCATTCAGGACATAGGCACGGGCAAGGATTTCATGTCTAAAACACCAAAAGCAATGGCAGCAAAAGCCAAAATTGACAAATGGGATCTAATTAAACTAAAGAGCTTCTGCACAGCAAAAGAAACTACCATCAGAGCGAACAGGCAACCTACAGAATGGGAGAAAATTTTTGCAATCTACTCATCTGACAAAGGGCTAATATCCAGAACCTACAAGGAACTCAAACAAATCTACAAGAAAAAAACAAACAAACAACCCCATCAAAAAGTGGGCAAAGGATATGAACAGACATTTCTCAAAAGAAGACATTCATACAGCCAACAGACACATGAAAAAATGCTCATCATCACTGGCCATCAGAGAAATGCAAATGAAAACCACAATGAGATACCATCTCACACAGTTAGAATGGCAATCATTAAAAAATCAGGAAAAAACAGGTGTTGGAGAGGATGTGGAGAAATAGGAACACTTTTACACTGTTGGTGGGAATGTAAACTAGTTCAACCATTATGGAAAACAGTATGGCAATTCCTCAAGGATCTAGAACTAGATGTACCATATGACCCAGCCATCCCACTACTGGGTATATACCCAAAGGATTATAAATTATTCTACTACAAAGACACATGCACACGTATGTTTATTGCGGCACTATTCACGATAGCAAAGACTTGGAATCAACCCAAATGTCCATCAGTGACAGACTGGATTAAGAAAATGTGGCACATATACACCATGGAATACTATGCAGCCATAAAAAAGGATGAGTTTGCGTCCTTTGTAGGGACATGGATGCAGCTGGAAACCATCATTCTTAGCAAACTATCACAAGAAGAGAAAACCAAACACCGCATGTTCTCACTCATAGGTGGGAACTGAACAATGAGATCACTTGGACTCGGGAAGGGGAACATCACACACTGGGGCCTATCATGGGGTGGGGGGAGTGGGGAGGGATTGCATTGGGGAGTTATACATGATATAAATGATGAATTGATGGATGCTGACGAGTTGATGGGTACAGCACACCAACATGGCAAAAGTATACATATGTAACAAACCTGCACGTTATGCACATGTACCCTAGAACTTGAAGTATAATAAAAATAAATAAATAAAAAAAAGAAAGATTAAAAACTAAGATATAAAGCAAATGACTTAATAAGTAACCCCTGCTCTTCAGAGGCAGAATGATTGGGGCTTTAGGAAATAGCAATGGAAGCACAAATTTTTCCTTTTAGTTTCTCTTAGCAACCTTGGGTTTCTGTTTTAGTGGATTCTGTAGTCCTCCCATGAGCTAGATGTTTGTTCAGGGACATAAGAAAATGCTTTTTCTGCTGACCTCTATGTGAGCCATGGGAAACAGGATTGAAATGAAGGCAGGAAATAAATAGGACATTTCCCATTAATTTTGTAGTAAGAGTAGGTTATTAATTTACTCTTTTAAAAAATTACTATGGGCCAACACTGTTTTTATATTTTAAGCATATAAGTTGAACACACACCAATTTAACTTTGGCTCTGAGCAAAAGGGCATCCTGGGTTTTAAACGGATGAAACAGATACATTCTCTTTTGCTCTAGAGAGCCTGGTCCTTTTTGAATGATCTCTTAACTTTGAAATTGCTGGTATTTTGTTACAGATGTTGAGAAGCTAAATAAATGAGAAGCATCTTGACATAGTGAAAAAAAGTTCTTAAGTTGGATTCCTGAGTTTGAATTATTGATTACTTGTATAGCCTTTCTGGCTCTCCATTTTTCATTGGCAAAAACTGGAGTAATACATAAGCCCAAGGACTGTTGGTAGAATGAAACGAAACAACATGCAAAATCCTCTGGCACAGTATCTAGCACACATAACATACTCAAGGGATGTTAGTTCATATAATATGGTATGACATGGTGTTATGCTTCATCCAAGGATCAGTGTCCATTACTCAGTTGGTGAAGATTTCTATGACTGTAGCAGGATTTTCATATGAGAGAATTTATCATCAATGATTTTGGTAGAAATTTTACACTTTCTGGGAACTTTGGGTACTATATTTGCTGCATATAATTATACCAACAAAATCCCAAGACCCCTGGAGCAATATACCTCAAGAGAGTATCAATACATTTTAATAATTTTCTTCATAAAGTGAAGATCTGCTTCAAAGGATAACATCAAGACTGTATTTTTCACTCTGTTAATTCCTAAGATAAAAGGAAATACTGATCAGTGTGTATGGGTAGGTAGCAGAAGAGGCTGATATGTGTGTGTGGGAAGGGATGGAACATTTCTCAGGATTCTGGTTTTAAAGGTTTATTGATGGTGTGAAGAACCAAAGTATAACAAACTTATACTTTTTAAGTATAAACTTACAAAGATCACAAGGCTGACTGTGAGAATACAATTGTTCTATGTGAACTTACTTTTTTAAGCCTGAGAGGCTGTTAGCAACTTGGGGCTCTGTCCTGGACAGCAGCAGGTTTATTGTTATGAGATCCTGTTGGTCTCTGGCTGCCAGAGTCTGTGTGACAGCAGACTGAAATTGATCTCCATACTTGCAGACAAAGATGAGTCTTATTGGCTCGAGCCAGGACCTCTCAAGAACATGGGACGGGCCAGGCAAGGTGGCTCATGCCTGTAATCCTTGTACTTTGGGAGGCTAAGGCAGGCGGATTGCCTGAGCTCAGGAGTTTGAGATCAGCCTGGGCAACAACAGTGAAACCCTGTCTCTACTAAAGTACAAGGAATTAGCCAGGCATGGTGGCATGCGTCTGTAGTCCCAGCTACTCAGGAGGCTGAGGCAGGAGAATTGCTTGAACCCAGGAGGCGGAGGTTGCAGTGAGCCGAGATCATGCCACTGCTCTCCAGTCTGGACGACAGAGTGAGACTCCATCGCCAAAAAAAAAAAAAAAAAAAAAAAAAAGAACATGAGACGGACTTACTGTCTGGCTCCTTCTCATAATTGAGGAAATATACTTGTTCCTGGGGCAGAACATTGGCTTAATTGTGGGACAAATATATGAAACGTTCGCTCTCCAAACCAGCAGAACCTTTGTGTGACTGTGACTATCCAGCTACAACACTTGCCTTTCCATGCTACCAATCACTAAGCTTGGCACTCACATGTCAGACTAAGAAGACAAAGAGTTTATAATGTGAGGACAATTTACAAATTGTTTCTTTGACAGAAAAGAGTCTCAGAGGGTATGTCATAAAATATTGTATTATTCCCTTTTCTTACATGCTCTTTTTACATAGAATCGAGCCAGCAAAGCTTTTAAAATTAATCTTTATTTATTAAACATTTCATTAACCCTTTTCACACTAAATGATTAGAAGTAGGAAATGAATTAACACAATTCTAAAACAATACATTATTCCTGAATCTGCTAATTTCACAAGTGTCACTACTGTACTTTCCACAGTCTATTAATAAGACAGTATTGTCCATTCAGATTTGGTTTTTAATCACTCCTTGGGAGAAATGTTTATTACAGTTGGGATATTTTTTTGAAAAACTTGCCTATGGGGCTAAAATATACACTTACAAAGAGTCACAGAACCAATTTGTCTTAAGGCATTTTTTTCCTATAAAGGATGATAGTCCTATTCAGTAAAGCAGTTTACTCAAAATGTATACAAGGTAGAGCACTGAGGGAGGGGTGAAGGGAAGGGAAGGGAAGGGAAAACCAGCAACATAAGCTGAGGTCTGACTTCACACTTCACCAGCCCTCAGACTCCCTGAGGAGGGTCACGCATGAATAGGACACAATTACATGGTAAAGCAACGCAGCGTTAGAGAATTTCCTGCCAGAGAAATCGTGGAGGCAGAAAGAGTTCTAGGAATGGATGCCAACCAGCCAGATCAGTCTCTTGGTGTAAGTGGAGTTAAAATACCTCTTCTTGAAGCCTTCGGGCATGGCTGAAAACTAAAGGTGAATGGACTCAAACAGGTGGAAAGTGATGTGAGTTTTATGGACTTGAACTTGGCGTAGCAACATCTCTAAGGACTTGTAGATCCTAAGTGCCATGGCGGAGGTTTTCCTCAAGCTGTGCTTAACAGTTTTGAGTCTCTTAGGAGACTGACACAGTCCCTTCATACACCTAAGTGGGAATCTTTTTCTCTGTAACTAAAGCCAAGTTTGTATCAATGATGAACTGAATAGTACAGTGACTTTGTTTCTCTGCTGAATACTACTAATAGGGTGTAGTGAATAACTGTGAGTCTGACGCATGAAAGCAAGCATTCTGGGAGACACCAGAGTGAGATAACAAAACTGATTCTCATTTTCTTTCATCCTATGCCTAACGGCAGATGTGCAAATCCCTACATGGCAATAAAATGTGTGCTCTTTAAAAATAACCTGAATTACTCTGAAAGTCAAATTGAAACCTCACTGACTTCACCTCTTAGTAAAAGAACTTGCCCTAGACCAAATCTGGAAGAAATGCTTCATTTTCCTTAACTCTAGAGTCAGTAAAAGAAGACCTTTGCAGATATTGTTAGAAGTTAAAAAAATCTATAGAGCACAATAGTATCTCAACAAATTCAAGATTCGGTGCTTCTAACACCTGTGGGTCTTAGAAGGTTGCTACCCTTTAACAAGGCAAGACACAAAAACTTATTTTTTAAGTTGTGGAAAGTTCACTCCTCTTGGCATGCCGGTTTATATCTCAGAGCTCAGTGATAAAAGCCAATGAACCAAAACATAATGTCAACTGGAGTCATGTGTAGGGCTCCCTGACACCATATGAAGCTATGTGTCTATCAGCAACTAAAACTATGTGTCCTTCTTGTGTGACTTAGCCATGTCCTATAGAGGTTGATATCATTTCAAGACACTATGGAAGCATGCCACACAGCCCAGCCTGAATGATGCAAAGAGGTACCATCAATGCCTTCTTGGCTCTTCCTTGTCACTAGCTCTGAGTGCAGAGCCTGGTGTTCCATTAGAGAGCTAGGCCACCTTGCCTGATGTTTTTGATTACAGTGTTCATTTATTATTTATATCCCATCACTTGAAAAAATTTTGAGATGGTTTTGAGACTCTTTAGGTCCTATAAAGATGGTTTTTGCTTGAAGGAGGAGGCAGTAGCTCTTTTCCTTTTAAGCCTTGACCCTGACTCAGAAAAAAGGCCAGAGATTTTTGTTAATATAAGGGAACATGAGGCAAAATCATTCTGAAATAACAAAATAAGGTGATAATGCTCATAGTCATTAGCAACTGAAACTAATAGAGAGTCCTTTTCAACAAGGTACCCCTTACATTAACATAAAACTTTTAACAGAGAATTTATTAATATATGTTTTGTTATTGTTTGGAATTTGGAAGTTTCTTTTAAGCTTTTTTTCTTAAACATGGTTTCTACTACTAAGAAAATAGCTTTCTCCAATTTGCATTCATGTAGTACTTTCTACAGCATATAGTAAAAATGCAGAACTTACCTGTATTTTAATAAAAATGTCTTCATTTCTCTAAATGAAGAAAACTGAAGGGAATTCACTATTTTATTGAAATGAAAATATATATTAAAGTTTAGAAAAAGTTTATCCTCAAGTAAGTTTCATTGCAAAGTTCTAGACATTTTTTGCTCGCAAAATTTTGTGTCACCATAAGAGATTTAAAAGACATAAAAGCAAGGAAAAGAGGAGAGAGAGAAAATATATGTCAGTAAATTGCTGAAAGAAAAATCCACATTTCACATCTGGTTATGTGAAGAAACACCTATTCTCCCCTGTGGACCATTGAAACAAATTGTTGAGAACAGAATCTTGTGTT